>NC_068348.1:23169137-23469137 GCF_014633365.1 Diospyros lotus
CTATTCTCTATATAATGGTGGTTGTAATTGCAACTCTATGGGTAGTACTAGCTGAAGATGACTACTGGATTCATTAGACCAAATAATATACCTAAGACCTCCTTAATAAACTACTGATATGGGATTGGGCCGTGACAATCTCCACTCCTTTAATAATCTTTGATGTGCTCATCACTACAAATTTCATATCTTAATATAATATAAGTTGGTCTCAAACACTTTTCTAGCCTACATTCCCCACTTAGTAGGTCTTAAGTTGGCTCTAATATCACTTGTAACACTCCAAATTGTCACCCAAAAGTGCAGATCGAATTGAGATTGGGGGTCATGGGATCAAGTAATGTATCCAAAATCTCTTTAGTACATTATTGATGTGTGATTGGGTTGTGTTGTGACAAAATCATACCCCTAGAATGCGCACTTGTAATATCATGGGTCCTTATCGAAAAGTGTTGGCTGAAGGTGACTCCTAAGTTCCTGGGTTTATTGGTTTAAGTAATATATCCAAAACCTCCCAGTAGACTACTTGATTGAGTCAAAACACTTTCTTTATTTCTTGGCATCATTGTTGGGCCAAAAATCCTATATCGTAATCTAACGTCAATCTCAAACACTTTCTTGGTTCACACCTGTTAGAATTGGGAGCACAATCACTAACTAAGTCACCCAAGAAGCCAACAAATCACTAACTATCACCCTCACAATTGATCGATACGACATACAACATAAACCGAAAATAAAGAATAGAAACAGAATTGAAAATATCAAAGTTAAGAACAATCAAACCACACAATAGGCATCGAGATTTTATCCTGGTTCAAACTGATAGAATCAGTCCTACATCCAGCCTCTTTTAGAGAGAGCAGTCCACTAGAACTTGATGGAAAACAGTACGAGAATCACACTCGCACAATCCCTCTTCCCTCACTGATACACAAGAACTCTCATTGCAAGATTACAAGGCTATCTTTCTAGGCTTTCTCCTACAATACAGTTCTCGAAAACTATCAATGAGAATGATCAATCACAAGTGTCCGCTAGATTACCCTACGCCTCTTATTTATAGACACAAGGGCGTGAGTTACAAGGGATGATATAACTGGGATATTTCCCTAACTACCCTTGACTTAATATAATATACAGTTAGCCTAATTTCCTAACTGCCACTACCGCACATGATCCTCAAAAAGGATGTCCAAGTCCTTCTAAACTTTTCAGCCACTCAATGCAAAACTTGAATAACAACAACTACTTGATATTGGTCTTGGGTTGGCTTTGATGCCACTTGTAACACCATAGGTCCTCACCTAACCGTGCTTGTTTAAAGTGGTTTTTTAGATTCAGGGGATTAAGTAATATAACCAAGATCTTCCCAATAAACTATTGATGTGATATTGAATTATAACGTATGAAGCCTGGGCTTGGGCATAGGGACACAAGACATGGGACATGGGGACATGACATTTTTCAAAAAAGTAGAACATGACATGGTTGGTATATGTTAATTAATAAATTAATTTTTTATATTTTAAAGCATAATAAAGTATCAAAAGATTCAAAACTATATTCCAAACTCATAATATGCATTTTAAAACCGGAAGCCAAAATTCCAAATGAATAACTCTAATATAATTAGTAATCAACTAACAATCCAGTCATCTTTGTCCACCACCCTATATCGTTTTAAAAATTTAAGAAAGTGTTAGGCACACCATGTGGGCATGTCCAATACATGTTAGAGGCATGTTGGAGTGTCCAACACATCGACGACACTAGTACGAAAATCCATAGGAAGTTTCCTTGCTTTAAAGATTATGACTAGCTCCCCTTCTATGATACCACTTCCTCACTTAAAAGTGTTAGTTGAAGTTGGCTCTTAGAGACTTGAATTTATGGGACTACTTTACCTAAACCTCCCAAATAAACTATCGATGTGGTTTTTTTTTTTTTTTTTTTTTTAACACCAATTCTGATTGGGTTGTGACATAATCCCCTCTTTTAATACCTAATGTCCTCACTAAGCTAGAAATATTTTTCTAATTTGACTTAAGTCAGTCTTAAATATTTCTTAGTCTCCACCCACTCAAATAGTGGATGAGTTGGCTCCAACACCACGAGTCCTCACTCAAAAGTGCTGGTTGAATGTGACTATACTTTCATGGGATTAAATAATATACCCATGACCTTGTTGGTAGACTACTAACGCGGGATTGGGTTGTAACAAAAAACAACATATCCATCATTTATCCCACTATGTGGGGTCGGCTACATGAATTCTAGACTTCCATGTATTTCTATCTTTTGTCATATTTTCATTGAGATCCATACACTTCATATCAAACTTTAATGTCTCTCCTAAAGTCTTCTTAGGTCTGCCTCTACCTCTTTTTATGACTAATTGTTCCATTTTATCAACTCTCCTCACAGGGGCGTCTTTTGGTCTCCTTCTCACATGACCAAATCATTTTAGTGTGGTCTCTCTCATCTTCTCCTTAATTGGCACTACTCCTACCTTATTATGAATAACCTCATTTCTAATTTTATCTTTTCTTGTATGGCCCACATCCATCTTAACATCTTCATCTCCCCTACGCTCGTCTTTTGCTCATGCTAGTATTTGACTGCCTAACATTCTGAGCTCTACAACAAGACTGGTCTTATAATTGTCCTATAGAATTTTCCTTTTAGTTTTAGATTGGTATTTGGGTTGTAACAAACTCTTTTTTTTTTTTAAATTTCTTGTTGACATTGTTAGGCCAAAAATCTCATATCTCAATCTAACGCAAGTCAATTTTAAACACTTTTTTGGCTCATACCACTTGATGATAGTCTTGAGTTGGCTATGATACTGCTCGGATATCATAGGTTTCCACCCAATAGTGCAAGTTGTAGGTCACTATTGGGATTATAAGACCAAGTAAAGTACCCAAAGCCTTCCTAGTGATTTACCGACGTGGGAGTGGGTCATGACATTAATTGCAAGAGCCACACGATTAGATCCATATTGGAAAATCTATACTTTGCCTTCTCTCTCTCTAGTATTGTGTTTTCTCTTTCTTCTTTTTTTCCGCATGCATAATTCTTATGTTTTGCTTGGGAGAGGGCAGGGTTATGCGAGGGGAAGGTATATAGTGGTAAGGAAAATGATGTAAAGGTTATTATTCTCTCATTTTTTGGACGTAGAGGACTGTAAAGGATGATAGTGAAATCTTACTTTGTTTTCATAGAGAATGGAAATGGTAAGGTAATAAAAATAGAGTGACAATCGTATTCTTGTCATGTGAAATAAATACTACAACAACATACTAAGTTTTTCTTCTTCTTTCTCTACCTCTTTTGCTAAATACAAAGGCGGAGCTATGAAGGGGCTGGCCCTCCCAAACTTCCAACCTGCTTGTATATATTGTAGTGCATGTATACAGCTAATATTTATATATATATATATATATAATGTATGCAACATCCTGTGTGTTGATTTCTATCAAAACAACATTTCATCCCAATAAAGGCTAATCAAGCTTTTATAGGATCATGTGTGCTAGTTTCAGCTTGTTGAAGCTTCTCCTGAGCTTTTACAGGGTGTTCATGATTCTTCCGCTAGGTATTTCAGCCTTCTACATCAGTCTTACTTCTCAAGTGGTATTGGTTTTGAGAAATGTTAGCCACTGTTGTCTCTTCAAATGGGTTCCCTTTTGGTGGTTGTATTATTATTTTGGCAGCTCTAGTCTAGGCTGGTGGTGATATTGTAGCTTTATTTGGAATTTTTGAGGTAGGGTGAATTGAGATGATCTGAGGGTGTTTGGTTCCATTGGAGGACTTTGTTCCAATCATGGTTTTGGATGCTTCTCCATTTAATAAAGGGTTTTCTATTTATCAAAAAAAAAAAAAAAAAAGACCGTGTATTTGTTCAATTTTATCCATAGGAGCTTCTATTAATCTTCTTTCCTCATGACCAAACTATCTTTAATTGTGGCTCACACATTTTATCTCCAATAGAAGCTACTTTGATATGTTACAAATGATCTCATTTCTAATTTTTCCTTGTATGGCTACACATCCATCTTAACATCCCAATCTCCATTATGCTCATATTTTGTACATGTGGGTGCTTTATTGCTCAACAATTTGTGCCATACAACTAAACTAGTCTTATAGTAGTCTTATAAAATTTCTCTTTTAGCTTTAATGGAATCTTAATAATATCACATAAAGCGGTGGTTACACTTTTACATTTTAACCATTTGTCACGACCTTGGGGTTTTCCTAGGGTTTGGATGGGAAATTGAGAAGAGTGTAGGGAAGAATTAGATAGAAATGGAGGGTCGCAAGAATAGAAGGAGAACAAAGGAGATTGAGAGGGGGAACAGAGAATTGGGGAGGGAAATTAGAGAGAATTTGAGAGGGAAAATCAGTTTATCATTTCATTCAACAATATCCTTAATTCTCTAGGTTATAGCCTATTTATAGGCTTTCTTGGTAAATGTACAAACTATCAAGCAGTAAGGTACAACCACTAACTAATACATGTAATATCCTATACCTAATCTATCCTTGGGGTCGTGACAATCCCCTCTCTTTGAGAGGTTTTTTATCCCCAAGAAACTGATTACAATCGAGCCGTTGTTTCTTCATCCAATGCCCATCTTCACCATTTGGTTTCTTTTTCGCCTTTTCTTATTCTTATCTCTTATTTCCTTTTCTTTTCCTTTTCCTTTTCTTTTTCCTCAACAATAACAGTACTATGATTTGCTACTATACTAAGTCCAACAATCCACCTCTTCCCTATTGCAATTGAAAATAGTTCCAATTGATTTGTCATTCCTGCAACCATATCATTTCCAATCGTAGAAAGGAATTTAAACTTCTCTGCTGGCCAAAATCTGATTTGACATTGTAGCTTTCCAACTGAAATATGAATAATCAAGACAATAAGAGTCTTGTTCCTGACGTCTTTTTCTTCCTGGTTGCAAGTGTACACCAAAGGTCACTTTCAGCAGATTTTTCCTCTAACAGAACCTCAATAACTTCTTCAACAATTACCAATCCTTTCTCATAATCCTGAATTGTCTGATCCAATTCAAATTTTTCCTCATTCCTTACATCTGCCATTCCTATTCTCAGGACCTCAGCGTCATATCTCTCATTAGTTGCATGAACACTATCTTCCTCGCAATCCTCCTCTTCCAATGCTACTTCATCAGCTTCCTACACTACTTGATTAGCAACCTTAGAAGCTCCTTCGATCTGTTGGCTGCTCTTAAGATGACCTTTAAGCGACAGCCCATGCTTTCTGTAAATTGCTTCAAGTGCCAACTCTTGCAGCCTAGCCTTCTCAACTGCTTGTTGTACCGTGGCAGGACACATCATTTTCACCATAGGCCTCATCGTATCGTTAAGACCATTAATGAATCTCGACATAAAATAAGACTCATTCAAGATTAGATAGGAATTGAGTAGCATTGCTTTAAATTCCTCAAACCTGACATTATAATTCGTTACGGAGCCTTCTTGCTTTAGGTTATTGAATTCTTTACTGCACCTCTCATCTCCAACCAGGTCCTTTGCAGGTAGTTCATCCTCCTTGTTAGTATTTTTTGAATTTAACTTCTCACGAGTAGAACTTCCAACTGAGACATCGTGAACTTCTTCCTTAGAAATTACTAGATTCTCCTTCCTAAGAATAATTTCTTCTTCTTGAGGTGATTTTTGTAACCTTTTGGCGATTAATACCAGCAATTCATCCAATTTTTGGTTGCAACTAGCCATAGTTTGATCAAATTTAGCTACACTTTGGTTGAAACTAGAGAATTCTCCCTGAGACATGAAGTGTTGTAAAAATCGCTCTAGGTGGCCGCCTAGGCGCTAGGCGGCCACTGGTCACCCCGAGTATGCCCTAGTCGGGCCTCCTAGGCACCGACTCGATTAATTGGCCGTGGCAGCGCCCAGGTGGCGCCTAGGCAACCCGCACCGCCTGGGCCGCCCAATTTTTCCTTTATATATCAGCCGATTTTAGGGTATTTTATTTCTTAATCTCGTCTCTCAGCCTCTCACACCAAGGTCGTCACTGCCTCAACGTCGTCGGGTTGCCAGTACTCACTGCCATCGCTGCCTCCAGCTCCACCATCGCCATCAAGCTTCATCAACACCGCCTCTATGCCATTCGCGTCCTCCTTGCTACCTGAACATCCTCGTCGCCCTGCGTCCTCGCCGTCAAGCTCCATCTCCTTCGCAACCTCTCCCTCTCTCTCTCTCCGAGTCTTTGGTTATTGGTTTCTCTCTCTCTCCGTTATATTGTTTCTGTTTTTTATTTTTTATTTTATTTTATTTTTCTGTTCTATTTATATATTAGATATATATTTAGTTTTAATTATTATTAATTATATATAATATATGTGTTTTTACATGACGAAGAAGATTGAAAACAAAAAATTATATGAGGTTATTGGTTATTTTGTAGAAAATAATTTCTGTTTTCATTATATTATAAAACAAAAGTTATTTTGCTATTTTATTGTTTTAATTTGATTATTTTGTAGTTATTTTGCAGTTATGGCATGATATGTTTATGTTATTTTGAATATTAAGTGAGGTTATTGGTTATATATATATATATATATATAGGTTTCTATTGCAAGTTACTTCGATTAAAAAAAAATCAAAATTTTCTAGGCTCCGCCTAGGCACTAGGCCCCAACTTGGCGCCCGACTAGCGTCTAGTGCCTTTTAGAACACTGACAGCTTTAGAATTTGTCTCTGCGCTACCTTAGATTCCTTAGCTTTGGAATTCCGCCTCTTAAAATGATCAGCCTCAGAAAATCAATCTTCTAGAAATTGTTATTCTGTACAATCTTCCTTAATCTTTGCTTCAAAAACCTGCTATGCAATTACTGAAACCCAAACTTTTGTTGCACAACTTTGAAACTAAAACTTCTGTTGTGCAATGAAAATCGCTGATCTTAACAGTTTCGATTAGCTTCCAAGAAACGGGAGGCTTTTGATTCACAAGTGACTATCGCCTGTCCGCTTCACCTTTCGATTTCAGACAGGGATGACCAGATTCATTGCATCAGAAATTAGCAGCGTCGAAATGGAGAAATCAACAACCTGAGAATCATTGCATTCGTTGCCAATCAAGCTTGACAGCGGCCGCAACCCACACCCCAATCCAAACCCTAGCAACTAATCGCTATCTGCTTGCGATCATTGCGAATTCAAGATTGCCTAGGCCTACTTCCACGCCGCGCGTTCATTACTCGCAGTCGTGATCACGGTGATTCAACGATCACCCTAGCTGATGCCTTCTTCTCACCCAATCACTGTCCAATGGCCGGAGGACCACTAGCTCTGATGAATTTTTCGGAATCATTGGTATTCGCTGCTTCTTGAATTGCCTACTACGACTTGTTTAGTTCCGCACCCAATTGTCGATCAGTGTCGGCACATGCTATGGATCAGCAATCCACAATTCCAAGTTGATCGTTGTGGGTCACTACTATTTGCTGATTTGATCAGGATCGCTATGATCTTGATCACTCAAATTTGCCTCCAATCCACGACTTCTTACTCACTGCAATCTTAACCACTAGCCTAGAACCGTTGATTGATTGTAGTTTCTTGAGTTCGCCTGGTTTGCCAAAAATTGCGGCCTAAATCATCGGAATTCGCCTATCTCTGCTTTGGTGCCAAAATCGCCGAACTCTACTTCGTTTGATTAGTTAATAGGATTTGACGGAATCGCAAACAAGAATCGTTGGAAATTAATCTGCAGAGAAGCGTCGGAAATCAGCCGAAAATGAATTCCCAGCAAGAATTGCTGGAATCACAGTGGATTATTGATCGGTTCTGATACCAAATGTCACGACCTAGGGTTTGAATGGGAAATCGAGAAGAGTACAGGGAAGAATTAGACAGAAATGGAGGGAGACAACAAGAATAGAAGGAGAATAGAGGAGTTTGAGAGGGGGAATAGAGAATTGGGGAGGAAAATTAGAGAGAATTTGTGAGTGAAAATCAGTTTATCATTTCGTTCAACAATTTCCCGAATTCTCTGGGTTACAGCCTATTTATAGTCTTTCTTGGTAAAGGTGCAAACTATCAAGTAGTAAGGTACAACCACTAACTAATACATGTTATATCCTATACCTAATCTACCCTTGGGGTCGTGACGCTATTTTGTCTGAATTCCATGGGTAACATGGTTATTAATCTCCCCATCTTTTTGGATTATTGGTCCAAGAAATTGAATTGATCTTTTCTTGGTATTAAGTGATCTTCCAATGTCTGATAATGCCAGAATAGACGCCCCTCCCTAGTGGCCCCACACCACGGGAGAGGAGGTAAATCAAGAGCCGGGCACCCTAGGTTTTGAACTGCAGACCTCCCACACTTGTGGGTACTCATATCATCTCGCCAAAGCCACCCGGCTACGCCCTGGGGGCAGTGATCTTCGAATGTTACTTTAACATCATCCGCACTAGTATTTTCTACTGAACTTACTTTTTCATATATTTGGTTTTCACTTAAACTTAAAACCTTTAGATTCTAAAGTGTTTCTACATGTCTTAAACATAGTGTTCACGCGCTCTTTTGTCTCATCCACCAACACTGTCATTTGCAAATAACATACACGATGATGCCTCTACTTGGATATGTTTAGTGGGTTCACCCATTATTAGGGAAAATAGATAAGGGCTTAATGTAGATACTTGATGTAATCCCATTGTAATTGAAAAAGCCTTTGTATCTCTTCTACATATTTTAACACATAATTCTGCTCCATAATACATGTCTTTATTAACTTGTATATAAGTAATTCATAGTCCGTCCGTCCTTTAAAACCATCCCTAAGGCTTCTGTTGTGGCTTTGTCTTAAATAACACGTCTTGGCATGCGAAATAAATATTTCCATAAACTTATAAAGCATGAAAAATTATGAATTTAATTACAATATGTTGTGATATATTATCGAGGTGTCAAAAAATTAAATTTAATTCCTTGGTTGTTTTGAAAATTTAAAAATAATAGTGAGCATGTAAATGTACTGTGTAAGAATCAAGGCCTAATAAAAGTTATGATCTCCACATTTTATATTTATAAGTTTATGTTTCCATTGTTGGAGCCATTGCTATCAGCTGGGATCAGAATAGATAGTGTTTGTAAGTGTATGATTTATATATAAAATTTAGTGTTTCATTTGGGTTATGAATTATATTAGATGTTTGCAAAAATAATGACAAAATAGTAAAGTGCAAGATGAAACTAATTTTTTATGCTACTTTCCCATTTTTTCTGTATTAAAAATGGGGTATGGAGGGGGAGGGGAGGGTATTAGGTACCCTCCTCGATGCCCCTTCCATTATTAATTGATCTCCCAAACAAGATGACACTTTACCCTTCCATCCCCTCTCTGATCTTACCCCACATCCGAACATAAGGTTAATTTGCTTTGCATTACTGCATAATTTTCTAAAGGGTCCTTGGATGTGGAGCTCCTTGTCCATGAGGAATTGCTATGAGCAAAAATGTATGGCTAAAATATAAACTCTTTATCAACTGAGAACAAAGCATGAAAAGAGAGGGAAATATAATAGTAAAAATTTCAAACATGATTACTGTATACTATTTTCCAAGGTAATTTATGAAGAATAATTTCTCTTTAATCCCACAATCCTCCATGAGGCATTGATAGGCGGAATGATGTCATGAAGATTTAGTCGCCACTTTTCCTCACACATTTTATTACTTTTCCTCTTCATTTTTGGACCATTTAGTTGTATGCAATAATTCTGGTCATACTTATGTTTAATGTGTATCGGTGGCCTCCTGTTTGCAGGACATAGCGTCAAAGATAATGGCCTTTTCACAGGAAGGACCACGAACTATTTGTATTCTCTCTGCAAATGGTGCTGTTTGCAATGTCACCCTTCGCCAGACATCTATGTCTGGGGGCATTGTGACATACGAGGTTTGTTTGAAATGAATATGCATACATTTTAGTGCAATCATTGCATCTAAAGTATATATTATCATTACTTTTTATTTATGCATCTATCTCTAGTATACATGTATACCTGTTGGTTTTGGAACAAGTAGTCATGTAAGTTCCATATGAGGCCTAGAAAGGTGTCTTTGTCTATGGCTAGATTTGTCTTCCAATCTAGAGAATGTCATCTGAAAACTGTTTCTGTGACATTCTCAGTTTTCTTCTAGCTATTCGATTTTTATACTTTAAAGTATGCCCAGAATTGGTCCCAAGGTAGTGCTAGCGACTTTAGGATATATGTAAGAATATGCCCAAATCCAACCAACCATCCTCCCTGATATTTGCAAAGTCCAGTGTTTATATTAAGGCCAAAGCTACAGGTCTGAACATAATTTGTTCAAATCTGATGAAACCTTTATAATTATTTCTTGTTATTGATACTTTAAAGAGGGACGGGTGAGATTTACTGAAGAACAAATCAGCATGGATATAAAAGTATAATCGTGATACCACGATATCTGACTTTCACTGGAAGCAGAAACCTTCCTGGTGTCAAATAACCTTCCTTGTTTGAGGAGCTTTATGAAGCTTTTTTTGTGATTTGATTTGCACTTCTTTTTTTTTTTCGGTTCTTCACTGCAATAAAGTGAGGAATTTCTTTTTGATTCTATTTTCTTAAACCCAAATAATGTGAAGGCAGAGGTTGCCTCTGTACAATTTTCTTGCCTTCTTTATTAAATGGTAGAATTGAACCCACTGAAAAATTAGCTTCCACAGAACTAAGAACTTGTTGATTGCATTTTGTACTCAAAATATATTTATCCCAATTCAAATCTGCATGTGGGAAATTCAGCTTCTTAAAGAAATACTGTCTTTGTCATTGTTCAGTATGTGGATATTCTACAGATCTTGTGATTTAATGACCTTATGCACTGGAATGTACTGATTGTATGGCTCATTGGTTATCAAAGATGTTTCTAAAGATCCTAGTCTTCCGGTTTGATCAACATTGTAAGCCATGGCTATCCTCTGTTGATTATGCTGCTCTTGTAGTTGATTACCTGTTTTATCCCTATTGTCAGATTCATTACTGGGAACAGTGTAGATGATTCAACATGAATATATTTTCTTTTCCTTCTTCATTTCCTAGGAGTTAATACAGTCTAAAAATCAATCGTCTGGTTGTTTGCTGATTGTCCTGTATGGCACACTGCATGCACATACATTATTGAATGTTTTATCACATAATCTGTCACCTTTCTTGCAAGTTCTTGCTCGCCATGTGAAGTATTTCATCAATCAATTTAATCCTCAACCCTCTTTTATGCACATGATGCAGTTTGAAGATGCAGTGTTGATTTTAGGTTTACTCCCCCCCCCCCCCCCCCCCCCCCCCCCCCCCCCCAATGCGGGATATTCATACTATGTATTGATTTGTCAACATTTGTGTAAATAGTTTGCCAGAGTTTATTTTGATAGTTTGAATTAGTTTACTCTTATTAGAAATAAGTAAACTCAGGACCTCTAGTCAGCAGCTGGGTCATCTCATCTGATGCAATCTTAGACCCTGGGGATCTTTAATCATTTTCCTTTTCTTTTTCATTAATTTCTTTATCTTATTAGTGGATTTAACATGCAACTCATACAAGAAGAATGCTGGATACCCAAGAGACAGATGTTTCATGAAGTACTTATAGTTGGTTATTGTGGGTTGTAGGTTGATTTAAATTTAATAGTGTATTGAACTTTTATTTATAGAAGAAAAGCCATTTTCTTAATTTTATCCATCCCTGGTGTTTTCATCTATAAGATTACTTTTTACACTTTATCCACTATAGTGGTAGTGTAGCAAAGCATAATTGTTAACAAGTCATTGTCCAGGTTATCTACCTTTGATATTGTGCATTGCTGTTGGACACAATTGATAAGCAGCAACAACAACAACAATTACAAGCCTTAGTCCCACTAGCATGATCCCTTCACACACACACACGCGCACGCACACACACACCCGCACACACATTTATCTTTTTTAGCGGTCGTGTAGAAAATTCTGTCTGCATTTAGCTGGTGAAGGATGCTTGAGAGGATACTGGCAATTGGCTGAGTCAATTAGGTGTGTATTTGAGGATTTCTAAATAATGTGTTTGGTGAAAATGAGTGAGTCTGTTCATGCTTTAGACATGCATCAAAAGCTTTGCAGATTTTCCTTGTTTTGGTCTTTTGTCAACTTGGAAGTTGGGATATATTAACTGTAACAAACCTTGTGCCCTTTTGATGCTTGACTGTCCTATATGGTCACAGGCTATATTTCAGCATTTTATGTGTGGCAATAAGTCTGATTTTTGGCTTTGGGCTGATAAAAATAAATGTTCTTCTAGTTCTATTTTACTGCCATGAAGTTGAATCTGGTTTACCCCTTTTTTTAAAAAAAAAAAAAAAAAAAAAACTTCAACTTGAGTGCACTTACCTGCATTTTTTTGTAGATAACGCCATTAATTTTCCTTGGGCAGGGTCGCTTTGAAATAATCTCTTTATCAGGTTCCTTCTTCATGTCTGAAAGTGGTGGTAGCCGCAATAGAACAGGTAGTCTGAGTGTGTCCTTGGCAGGTCCAGATGGACGAGTTTTAGGTGGTGGTGTTGCGGGGATGTTAGTGGCAGCAACACCAGTACAGGTCTTTCTTCTGCCAACGTTTGCCTATTTTTCTCTATGCATTTCTGTTCATACGCACCAACATTGTATGCCGGTGTTCCTGTCAATAGAGTCTTATCACTTACACATCAGTTTGAGAAGGTTCACATAATGGGTTGCAAATAGAGTTTTCCGTATGATAAATCTGAACCATTTTGCGTATTATCAGGTTATTGTGGGTAGCTTCATTGCGGACAAGAAAAAGCCAAAATCCCTGTCTTCTTCTGCACCTCCACACAACATGTTGAACTTTAATGCACCAGCTGCAGCTGCAAGTCCTTCGAGCGAATCATCTGAGGAGAATGGCAGCAGTTCTTTTAACAGGGATCCAGTACCTTACAACAACGCTAGCCAACCTCTTCATAATATGCCCATGTACTCAAACATGGGCTGGGGAAACTCCACCGTGAAGATGCTTTGAGGATACATTTGTTCTAATTGTCAACATGGTTGGGAAGTTAGAGGTTGATTTACAATGGACTAGCCCAGCAACTTGTAGGTCTTTCTTCTAGAATGTAACTTGTCTAAATTTGGTATCTTTATTATGTATGGTACCCATTTTCTTTTTCCTTTATTTACCCTGGGTCTGTGACAATGGCCGATTAATTGAAAGTGGAGCTATATGATTTATTTTAGCTTAGAATCTTTCAGTTGTTATACATTTCTCAAGTTGTCTCTACAGTTAACAGGGAGTCGAAAGCCAGTTCCAGCCTTGCCTTGCTATGGTTTCTGCCGATTTTTCTAGCCAAGTTATTTGGTTTCTGTAACTTGGCGGTGGAAAGCTTGCTTGTTTAGCTTAGACACAAGCCTTGTTTCATGAATCAAATGCTAGTGTTTAATTCATTGTAATCTTGTGACGGGGATTGGCAATGGCATGGTTGTGGTTTGGTTTGTACCTTGGAGTACTTGTGCTGCCACTGCCAGCAGCATATGGATTTTATCAGCTGAGTTGAGAAATTATTTAATGCAACTGCTGTCTTGTGATACCAACCAATCCATATGGTATTACAATCTAGTTATAGATTTTATTCAGTTTCTATTCTTAAAAATTGTATCTAAACTTACTTATTGTCATGCAGTTATAAGTCTACATACATGGGAAGTTGAAACTGGAAGGACTGCATCTAATCACTGTCATGCCACGTGTCTGAATCCCAATTCAATATTATTATCGCAATGTCTTCCATTGTGGTCTCTGTAGATCTTTAAAAATCTTTCTTTAAGTACATATTAAAAGTAAAAATATTTAAGAATATTACTAATATGGGTCTTTCTTAACTAAAATTAAAATTTTATAAATGTAAAATTATACCAAGAGACTATATAATTATTCTACGACCTCCTCAATTGTCCGTCTCTGGCTGTGGCCTGTGGCACTCAAAACATGTTTTGAGGAGGGTCAGTTACATTTAGTTAGTTGTCTTTGAGCTACATTTGAGTTTTTTTTTAGAAAATGCTATTGGTACATTCATTTTATATATCTTAGGCTACATAAGGGGATATTATGACAAAAAAACCCTTCATGAGGCACATAGAGGAGCGTGAGGTGCATGTGAGACGCAGGGCATTTTGGTCATAATACTCTTTTATGTAGTCCAAAATGTACAAAGTGAGTTTACATTTAGCATGATTCTTTTTTTCTAGTGTTGGTGTTGGGCATCTGTTTTCTTTTCTTCTTTTTTCTTTTCTCTTTTATGGTAGTGTTGGGTGTCTTTGGACTCTTATAATTATAGAACTGAAAGTTGAAGTAAACCCCCAATTTGGATTTGGTGTTTGGATTTTGTTTTTAGTTAAAAAATATGAAACTTAAAAACTTTTTTCTTGTTTGATAATTTTGATTTTCTTTATTTTCATATATCAGTTGGACAGAGGTGTTACGATTTGGGGACTGGACTGGACTGGGTCTCCATCTCCAATCAAAGTTGTATAACTATTCTTTGCTTCATTGAATATAATAATAATAACAATAATAATAACCATATTTTAAGGCTCTAAAAAATGAATCAACCAAACCAACGTCCCTTTCTCATTCACTTGTTTAAATAATCAATGGCCGCCTTGTCAAAGACAAAGAGCGTAGTTTCCAATGAAGTTGGCAGCAAGTCCACTTCATGATTTGCTTCGAAGTTAGATCACCAACCATCTCTTAAAAAACCATTGATTATTATAAGTTTTAGACTATTTAGTTGGGTTTCAATTCTTCACTATTTTTAAAAATCTAAGCATTTTGGTGTATTGTAGC
This sequence comes from Diospyros lotus, assembly GCF_014633365.1. NCBI lineage: Eukaryota > Viridiplantae > Streptophyta > Magnoliopsida > Ericales > Ebenaceae > Diospyros > Diospyros lotus. The sequence continues at coordinate 23,184,054 of NC_068348.1, forward strand.
TAATGGTGCTAAAAAACTGAACGAAATGAGAAAATCAAATCTCAACTTATAAACAAAACTGCGCTCCAAACAAACTCAAATTTTAAATTTATATTATATATATTTCATGTTTACTAATAATTATATTAAATATAATTAATATATATTTCATTTATGATCACTGCACTGCTTTATTTCTTACTTCTTTCGTCAACAATTATAGTATTTTTCAGGCTTTAGAACATGATTAATTATTGATTAATAAAAGATTTTAAAACACAATCGATATATATATACTTGATATTAAAATTAAAAATAAAATATAATAAATATACCTCATCATAATAATATTAATATATGGCTACAAAATGTTGGTATTTTAAAGTTGTCAAAACTTCATTTTCTATGTGGAAAATGAAAAATCCTCACTTTTAAGCAAAGAGGAAGAAGTGCTGTTGGAGTACGTACGTGGTTTGGATTGTAAGCAGTCAAATGACTACTGTTTTTATTATTTATTATGAAATGAAACTGGCCGGGTCTCAGTATCAGTATCCCTCCAACGGCTCTTTCTTCCCATACCATAAATACACTATATTATATGAATGTGGATTTCTAACCACAAATTCCGCTCCATATATAAACACCACCACCACCTCAAATACCCACCACCCAGATTACAGTTTCGACTTCCAATCATGGACTGCTTGGTTTCGCCGGCGGTTTCCATGCTAAGAAGGTGCTGCTCGGGCTCGAGGCTTCGGTACGGGCTGCTGCCGAAGGACGACTCTGACGGATGGGACGGGGAAGGCCCGGTGACCGTGGTCGTGGGGAAGGAGAAGAGAGAGTTCTTGGTGGAGCCTTACGTGCTGGAAAAACACCCGTTTCGGAGCTTGATCGGCGCGGCCGGCGTGGAGGGTAGGAGGACGAGGAGAGTGATATTTGTGGGTGTGGATGCCATTTTGTTTGAGCATATGCTGTGGCTGATGCACAATGACTGGTCTTCGTTGTCGCGGCTCGATCTCGACGACATCATCGACTTCTATGCTCAAGATTGTTAATATTATTATACGTGGGATCGAGCGACGGGACCCCGCGAGGGAGGGCATCCCAAGATTGTTAATATTATTGCTATCATTTGGAGTCGGTTGATCAGATCAGATCACTTTAGTGAGTTGATGTGATTAGTTCTGAGAAAATAAGAAAATTACAGTTAGTAAATCCATACATGGTGGTGGGTGGGTGTGAGGTGGGGTGGGGTTTCCTTCCAGAAAATAATACGTACGGACGGCTCTGTAAATCTTCTGACCTGAGAAGAGAAGATGGTGAAGCCAAGCCTGCATTGATTGCTGACTAATTAATTAATTAATTAATTAATTAACGTCTCTATTCTCTCAGTTTCATTTTTTATTTTTTTTATTTCATACTGTTGTAACTTGTAACGATTCATTTTTTATTTATTTTTATTCCTGGTCCAGAACTCTCCGTGATGAAATGATGATAATGTTAGATCCAAGGCCGGATACCATGTAATTTTAATTAGGGTAAATTTAAGTTAATTTTTTTATAAATTTAAGAAATAATAATTAAGATAATTAATTTATTATCAAGAGAAACATAATAGGGCTGTGACAAATAATTAACATAAATTTGCATTAGTTTTATTCAAATTTCTAATAATTTTATTTAAATTAATAATAAATTTATCTGCTATATGAATTATTATTAATTTTAAGTAAATATATTATAAATTTGTATAAAATTATTATAAATTCATGTCAAGTTGTGAGGATTTTTGTGATTTATGAGCATGGCATCTCACTTGAATTAACTTAGTATTTTGAAATTGACTGATGGGGTTAGGGGAGAATCCATCTAGTCAATTCACAAGAGAGATGGAGAGAGATGAGAAGGAAAATAAGATAGGTTGGAAGAGGTTGGTGGCATACCATCAACAGAGGTAGAAGATGAACAATCCAAAGCTGAGGGTCAACAAAGCAGCTTCTTCTTCTTCTTAAAATCAAATCAAAAATTGAACGAGCAATTACCCAAATGGGTTCCTACTGTCAAAGATGGTAGGACAAATAGCATCCTTATAAAGCTCAGAGGCAAAGGGTGATAATGGTTAATCGATGAGGAAGAAAATATGAGGAGAATAAAGATCAAAATAAAAAAAAAAGAGGGGGCATCGATAGCTTCGTGGTGGTTATTCAATAGGGATGGCGATGAAATCGATAATGTATGATGGAAAGTAATGGTAGGAATTCTATCATCACATGAAAAGGAAAAAAAAAGAGGAAATAAATAAGAGATCAAATTGAAGAGATGGCAAAGAGATTTACGATAAGAGATAATTATTAGAAGAATGTGTTGTTGGATTACTTAAACTATAAACTAATACGATCCACCCCTTTCTAGTATTGGATTTTAACAATGGAATGAAACCTGGCAATGTCGAGACTAATCTGGGCTCCAATTTTTTTTCTTTTTATTTTTTATTTTTATATTTTCTTTATTTAATTACACAATTTGTAATCAACTTTATTTAATTTTAATCTAACTAATGGTGTTACTAACAAAAGGGGTATTCTAGCAATTTTAGAAAATTACAAGAACTAATATAGCAAAAAATGAACCACAATAAGTATTTAGACCAAAAAAAAAAAAAATAATCTAAACCACATAGCTGATCAATAGGCAATTTAGCTCATACATATTTGCATGGCAGGTTTTTTTCCTCTCAATAAAACAATTAAACCATCATATGGAATTTCAATATGGTTCACCTAACCTTGTCTAGTCCACGAAACTAGGTTTCGACAGTTTTGATTAATCTAACATTTTATTAATCATGTTACACATAAAGAGTCATCTAGCCATTATGGCATTATCTATCCTTTCATTTTAATAAAATATAAGGTTGGATCACCCTAATCTTACATTGATATAATCACTAATCCCTATTTAAGATTGACTTTTATTTCACTGCAACTTTATACCTACAAGATCTTAGTGCCACATGGCAGCCCATGAAATGCCAAAGTTTGGAAAATTGTACTTAGCCCCGTTCAAAAAAGTTTCTAAATGTGGTTTTTAAAGATAGCTCAAACAGTGAGTGACATCTCATGACAAAAGTGAAATGATGAATTTGAACATTATTTATAGTTACTTTTAATATATTATAAGAAATATTGAATGTGTCACTGTCAACCCAGTAAAACAAAATGTTTGATTTGTTGAAGCTGGGGGCAAGTCGTAATTCCAGTGAAATGTAAGGTGCTACGCGTAAAACTTGCAAAAAGAGGCGAGGACAAGGTGCGGTTGGCAATCTGCCAAAATTCCCCTGACCAAATCATAATTTTCGAGCACAAAACACGTGTTTGCTCAAAACCCCTCCTGACCTTTGGTTATTGTCCTACAAGTCCTTCAAATTATGTATTTTTGCTCTCTGACCCAGAAACAGTTGTTAATAACACTCGTCGCCTACAAAAATTAAGAGAAACGTTGCAGTGCATGATATGCCAATTGGGTGCAGAGAGAGTTTATAGCAAGAATACAGAGAAGATAAATATTAAGAAAAATTTAATAATTTTTTTTAAATATAATATAAAGTATAATAATTTATGTGTATATAATTTGCATGACTAGTCTGGAAATATCGTGTAAACTATAGGTCAACTACATGTTAGGGATACAGAGAGTATAAATGCGTACGTAATACAAAAATAACTTGCTTGATACAAGAAAGTAGTTCTAACCGGCTACGATACAAGAAACATATACTATATACTTGACAACTATTATAACAGCTGATATTCACAGTAACAAGAACTTATAATTAAATGAATAACAACAGAGGTTAGCAGACTAAAACAGCAAATCAGAGAAGATGGTTGAACAGCACTGCTCCCAGCTGGAACGACAAGGAATCAAGAACAAACTTCTGGATCGTGGAAGAGGCAGGAACAGAAGTAGGTCGAGTCGCACTTTGCGCTGTCCTGAAAACAGTTAGCACCCTACACTGGCGGCAAGTAGACTACGGCGACTGTCTCAACAGGATGAAACGACCTCTCCGGTGAACGGCAGCCATGAACAACCGGAGCTAGTAGAACTCAAGACGGGCTCACTCTCAGTGATGAAAAACTTGAGAATACCAAACTCTTCTAAAGTTCAAAGAAAAGAACTCGATATGAGAGATAAAACTTGAGAAGAGATAACAATGTGAGAGCTTGTGAAGAATGAAAAACTTCACACTAATATATATAGGCACCCACCAAACTTGGAGACCAAGCCAATCAAGAAGTGCTTGGAGACCAAGTATTTCTAGAAGAACTTGGGGGCCAAGTTGTTCTAGAACATCTTGGGGACCAAGCAAGAAATAAAAATAAAATTAAAAATAAAACCACACACACACAATCCAACAATCCCCCACATGAGTGTGTGTGCACTAAAATCATACAAAACGACATGGATTCACTGAGAACAAATAGACAAGTTATGCATCAACAATGTATCTTTTGGACTTGAACCTTCCTTAGTGAATGTCTATCGAATTTACCGAAGAAATAGTGAGACTAGCTCTTGAACTATCCTTTTGAAGGTAAATCGAGACAATAGACATCACACACAACATGTCTTAACCCATTGAGTTCTATACGATTGTGTCCATTTTGGTCCTGGACAGCATCCTGGATTTCATGAGAGCTCTAGAGAACCCAAGCCATTGAACAGTTCTCATAGAAGCGACCCCACTTCTACTCTCATATAGGGAAGCATTGACTAAGAGTACCCTGTCACTACTCCTCTTATATCAAGATATCAACCTCCCTTTAACATCGACAGGACACACTCTTCAATTTTTGAGATATGGGGAGAAACTAAAAGTTTCATAGTGTGTCAACTATGACTTATTCCAGCCAGTTGGCCAATTTAACCTAGATCTTGGGATCTCCAGTCAACTAGGTTTGGTTACCATTGGAAAAGTCATTTAAAAGGCTTTAACCCCACTCCCTTCGATGTAAATTTAACTTGCTCACGAGTCACTCATTTAGTCAAAGGATCAGCTAGATTTTCTTTCGATTTTACATAATCAATGGAAATTATTCCATTTGTGAGCAACTCTCTGACAGTGTTATGTCTGCGCCTAATGTGTCTTGACTTTCCATTGTAGACACTGTTCTTAGCCCTCATTGAGGCAGCTAAGTTGTCACAATATATGCAAATGGCGTTAACAGGCTTTGGCCATAATGGAACGTCTTCGAGGAAATGGCGAAGCCACTCAGCTTCTTCGCCTGCTTTGTCTAGAGCTATAAACTCTGACTCCATGGTTGACCGTGCTATACACGTCTGCTTTGAAGACTTCCACGACACAGCAGCACCACCTAGGGTGAACACATACCCACTGGTTGATTTAGTCTCTACGCTATCGGAGATCCAATTAGCATCACTAAATCCTTCTAATACATGTGGATATTTTGTATATTGCAATCCATAGTCCATGGTGTACTTCAAGTACCTAAGTACCCTGACCAATGCACCCTAATGGTCATGCCCAGGATTGCTCATGTATCTCGCTAGCCTGCCTACGGAGTAGGCAATATCAGGTCTAGTACAATTCATGATGTACATCAGACTCCCAATAATTCTGGCATATTCTAGAGAAGATACACTTTCATCATGGTTTTTCTTCAACTTTGAATTTGGATCAAACGGAGTAACTGCTGGCTTACTCTTGAAGTGACCAAATCTTCTCAACACTTTCTCTATGTAATGTGACTGAGAAAGAGCATACCCTTCGGAATTCCTTATTATTCGAATTCCAAGAATAACATTAACAAGACCGAGGTCTTTCATGTCAAAGTGTGAGTTCAACATTTTCTTTGTGGATTGTATGACACTTCTATTCGTGCCCATTATCAACATGTCATCCACATACAGGCACACAATGACACATTCTTGATTTATGTTTTTCACATAAATACATTTATCACACTCATTTATCTCAAATCCATTTGATAACATTGTGTGATCAAACTTCTCATGCCATTGTTTAGGCCCTTGTTTCAATCCATACAATTACTAGCTTACAAACTTTCATTTCATGTCCCTTTACGACAAACCCTTCAGGTTGTTCCATGTAGACTTCTTCTTCTAAATCTCCATTCAGGAATGCTGTTTTTACATCCATTTGATGTATCTCCAAATTATATAACGCTGCAATAGCAATCAGCATCCTGATAGACGTGATTCTCGTTACTAGAGAATACGTGTCAAAAAAGTCCTGCCCTTCTTTTTGAAGATAGCCTTTAGCTACCAACCGAGCTTTGTACTTATCAATAGTACCATCAGCTTTTAATTTCTTTCTGAAAATCCATCTGCACCCAACTGGTTTACACCCAAGTGGCAAATTGACCAGTACCCAAGTATTGTTTCGCAAGATGGAATCCATTTCACTATTAATAGCCTATTTCCAATAAGGAGCATCAGGAGATGACATTGCATCACCATATGTTTGCGGCTCATCTTCTAACACAAAGGTTAGGAAATCTGGGCCAAAGGAAAAGGCCTTCCTTGCCCTTTTGCTTCTTTGAGGCTCGATGTCAATTTTCTGCCCATCTTGGCCTTTTGAAGAACTTGCTTCATGAGTTCTCTTGGAATCACTTGTACAGGGTTTATCTCCCTAAAATGGAAGATGTTCTCAAAGAACTCCACTTCTATAGATTCCAGAACAGTATTAACATTAATGTCAGGAATTTCTAACTTTGTTACCAGGAACCTATAGGCAGCACTATGCGAGGCATAGCCTATAAAGACACAATCAATAGTTTTTGGACCAAGTTTAGTTCTTTTAGGTAAAGGAACCTGCACCTTGGCCAAACACCCCCACACTTTCAGGATTTTGTAAGAGGGTTGTCTACTATTCCACACTTCATAAGGCGACTTGCCAGACTTCTTATGTGGAATTCTATTTAATATAAAGTTTGCAGTAAGCAACGCTTCCCCCCACAAATTATGGGGTAAACCCGAACTATTTAACATGCAATTTATCATGTCCTTCAAAGTTCGGTTCTTTCTTTCAGCTACACCATTTTGTTGTGGTGTATAAGGTGCTGTCGTATGATGGATTATACCATGAGATTCACAAAACTCAGATAGAGCCGATGATTCATACTCACCACCCCTATCTAATCTGAGCACCTTAATTTTCTTTCCGAATTGATTTTCAACTTCTGCCTTAAATGTTTTAAAAATATCAAAGGTCTCATCTTTACTGCGTAGTAAATATACATAGCAATATTTACTGCAGTCGTCAATAAATGTGACAAAATAATTCTTTCCACCTCTAGTGGGAGTACTTTTCATGTCATAAACATCACTGTGAATTAGGTCGAGTAATTCACTATTCCTTTCCACATATGGAAACGGCTTTCTTGTAAACTTTGATTCAACACAAACTTCACATTTGTGTCCCTTATCAATGTTAAAACTAGGTAATAACCCTAGATTAACCATTCTTTGGAGGGAACGATAATTGACATGTCCTAATCTTGAATGTCAAACATCACACGACTCAACAATATAAGTAGAAGAGTCATTCCTATTAATCTTCTTAGGCACTTGGGCCTGTACATTCAACTTGAACATGCCATCATCTAGATATCCTCGACCCACATACATTCCCCCCTTGGTAAGAGTAAATTTATCAGATTCAAAAACGAGTTTAAACCCATTTTTGTTCAGCAGGGTTCCAGACACCAGATTCTTGTGAATCTCAGGCACATGCCATACATCTGTGAGGGTCAGGATCTTCCCAGATGTCCACTTTAGCAGTACCTTGCCCTTGCCTTCCACAGTCGAGGCTGCGGCATTTCCCATGTACACCTTTTCGGTGCCATCCATTTTCTCATAAGTTGAGAACAAGGATCTATCCTTGCAAATGTGCCTTGAAGCACCTGTATCGATCCACCAGCCTTTGGCGTTATCAACCATGCAAACTTCAGTGATGACTGCAACGAGCTCATCATCTTCCACCATATTGGCATAAGAAGGCTTAGACTTGCGCTAGTTGCTACCAGAGCTTTGACCCTTCTTGTGTCTGCAATCCATAGCCCTATGGCCTGTCTTACCGCACACCCAACAGGTGCCTTGAATGCATTTGTTGGTAGTAGACTTCTTTGGACCCAGCGATCCGCTTACTCTCTTGCCTTGCTGCTTCTTAGGCTGAGATTTGAGAGCCTCAGCTAAGTAAGCCTTAGCTTCAAATCTGTCTGAGACTTTATCTCATTTGCGATTGTCTTCTTCAATACGAAGACGAAGAGCCAAATCTTCCATAGACAGCTCCTTGCGCTTGTACTTGAGATAGTTTTTGAAATCCTTCCATGAAGGTGGCAGCTTTTCAATCACAACAGCAACTTGGAATGGCTCATTGATGACCAATCCCTCGCTATGCAAATCACTAATTATGATTTGCAGTTCCTCCATCTGGTTGACCACCAATTTGGTATCAACCATCTTGTAATCCAGGAACTTACCTACTAGAAATTTCTTAGTGCCAGCATCCTCAAGCTTATATTTCTTCTCCAAGGTCTCCCACAATTGCTTGGAAGTAGCATACGTTGTGCAATACACATTGTACAGCGGGTCGGCCAAGCCACTTAGAATATAATTTTTACAAAGAAAATCTGAGTGCATCCATGCCTTCCTCGTAGCCACAGTCTCTGTTGTCATATTCTTCTCCGAGACAACGGGACAATCCTTTTTGAGGATGTGGGCTAGATTCAGTGTGGTCAGATAGAATAACATCTTCTATTGCCACCTTTTAAAATCTTCACCATTAAATGGTGGTGGCTTCTCCACATGTGGGGTTGGCTTGGCCATGGCTGAACCGAGCCCTTGCATAGAAGCTGTTGCAGAAACAGCGACAGTTGGTGGGCGTAGACCCGGGACAGCAACAGGGGGCGGGTTTGAACCCGAGGCAACACCAGCAGCACCAGAACCATCAGCAGTACCAGAACCATCAGCAGGAATAGAGGCATCCATCTTTCCTAGACTCTCTTACTAACTGTCTTCAGATTGTTAGGGATACAGAGAGTATAGATGCGTACGCAATACAAAAATAACTTGCTTGATACAAGAAAGTAGTTCTAACCGGCTACGATACAAGAAACATATACTATATACTTGACCACTATTATAACAGCTGATATTCACGGTAACAAGAGCTTATAATTAAATGAACAACAACAGAGGTTACCAGACTAAAACATCAAATCAGAGAAGATGGTTGAACAGCACTGCTTCCAGCTGGAACGACAAGGAATCAGGAACAAACTTCTGGATCGTGGCAGAGGCAGGAACAGAAATAGGTCGAGTCGCGCTTTGCGCTGTCCTGAAGACAGTTAGCGCCCTGCACCGACGGCAAGCAGACTACGGCGACTGTCTCAGCAGGATGAAACGACATCTCCGGTGAATGGCAGCCACGAACAACCGGAGCTAGCAGAACTCAAGACGGGCTCACTCTCAGTGATGAAAAACTTGAGAATACCAAACTCTTCCAAAGTTCAAAGAAAAGAACTCGATATGAGAGATAAAACTTGAGAAGAGATAACAATGTGAGAGCTTGTGAAGAATGGAAAACTTCACACCAATATATATAGGCACCCACCAAACTTGGAGACCAAGCCAATCAAGAAGTGCTTGGAGACCAAGTATTTCTAGAAGAACTTGGGGGCCAAGTTGTTCTAGAACATCTTGGGGACCAAGCAAGAAATAAAAATAAAATTAAAAATAAAACCACACACACACAATCCAACACTACAAAGAAAAAGTCAAAATAGATAAAAAGAAAACCCCAACTTATAAATATTGGCTCATAAATAGATTGAGTTGGACCGTATCGGTCCAAACTTGACCCTCGACTCTCGGCTTGATCCCATCCATATTTAATGAAGGTTTCATCGACACTATGTCACCATTAAAGAGTCTTGTCGGCACCAGATATCCAGTCCTGTTACCATGTAACGCCTGATGCAAGCATGCATACAAGAGACCATCTCTTCCTTCTATATAAACTATATCAAAAGGCAAGGTATATTTTTTCTAACCTACTAATATTTTGTTAATTTATTTTCTTATTAACTTGAGTGTCGGAGTGCTTTCAAGTGCCAACCACCCTTAGAGTCCATTCCTTGTCATCACAAGCTCATTTCCAACCAACCTCCTTGATAGAAAGGAACATGAGTAATTCCAATTACTAAGATTTCAACTCAATTCTGGTGTACTTAAAAACATTATATCACTATAAAATACTATAGACATCAAGTACGAAAAAGAGATTGATTAGTCTTTCATTCTCTTAAATATAATTATTTTTAAAATATTCTTTCTTCAACTCAAGCAATCCATTTTAGCATTCTCTTGTATAATCTCTCTCAATGTCATCGTAGGTTACTACTATCAATAACGATTTTCAACTATCAATTTGTCTTATTGTTGATCTAAGTTAGTTTCTATTAATTTTTGATGGTTTTTATATATAATTAGTGACTGTAAAAAGAATATGTTGTTATTAAAATACAATCTATATATATATATATATATATTATAACAAAACAGCCGCCAAATTCTTTTCTTGCCTATTTTTAGTTTCTATTTTAATATTTTATTATGTTTTTTTTTTTTTATCAGAAATAAAATTTTTTAGATCAAAATTAAGTCTAGATTTATGAAAAACGCATAATTCTTAGAACCTGTACATAATTTTTTTTAGCTGAAAAGTGCTTGGAGAATGTATAAGCATGGTATATGAAGAGACAATATCTAATCCATATTATTAATTCTTAAATATTAATATAAAATTTTAATTGAAATAAATTACAAAAAAATGAGATTTTTTTAAATCGAAAAAAATCTTGAGATATCAAGTAATACCATCGGCTGCCAAGTGAATTTTTTTTAAAAAATAAATTTAATTTTTTATTTTATTTCCCTTAATTTATCTCTCATTCTCTCTCAATAAAGCTACCACTCAAAACTCTAAAACCCTTAATTAGTTTCAAAATCATGCAAAAAAAAGTACAAATCATATATATATTTATGTTATTACTTAATTTTGAAGAATAATTAGTTGGTAGGTTATGTTAAATTAGTTATTTAGGCAAAATTTGATTATTTTAAATAAGTCATTTAAGTTATTTTGACAAAATTAATATTTTGTATAGGCTATTTATATTTATCATATGTTGTCATATTTCGTTTGAAAAATTTATTATGTTTTATATTTTAATTATTAACAGCAGAAATATGTAAAGTCATATATAGATAATTAATTCTGAAATTTTGATTATTATTATTTCTATAATTAATTGATTATTTAAATTATCTTTATTTTTATATATATAGTTTAATTAATTTAAATTTATTTTTTTATAATTTTAAATGTTATAATTTTATATATAACTTAAATATTATAATTTTATTATTTAATTTTATTTTTTTGTTTACTTCTTAAAAATTTGACCTGTCTTGAATGTGGTAATTGATTGACAGGAAAAATATGTGAAGTCATGTATGGATAATCAATTTCAAAAATTTGATTATTATCATTTATATAATTAATTTATTTTATTTTATATATAGTTTAATTAATTTAAATTTATTTTATTATAATTTTATATATAACTTAATTAATTATTATCATTTATTTAATTAGTTTAACCATATTTTCTTATTTTCAACCAATTAGTTTTAACCATATTTCTGGTTTGTCAATATAAACGAATTTTGTGTAACAATTTAATTCTTTAGAAGTCGTGCCATCATTAAAAGTTTTAATTAATAGTTATTTTTTAACTTTAAGTTTTCTAAGAGGCATATGTAAAATCATGGATAATCAATTTTGAAATTTGATTATTATCATTTATATAATTAATTGATTATTTAAATTATCTTTATTTTATATATAGTTTAATTATTTTATTTCTTTATAATTTTAAATGTTATAGTTTTATATAATTTTATAGTTTAATTAATTTAATTTAATTTTTTAAAATATTAAATGTTACAATTTTATATATAACTTAATTGATTATTATCATTTTTTTAATTAGTTTAACCTTGCTTTTGGTTTTCAATCAATTAATTTTAATCGTGTTTCTGGTTTGTTAATGTGAACAGGTTTTCTGTAACAATTTAATGTTTTGGAAGTCGTTATAGTATTAAGCTTTTCAGTTAATAGTTATTTTTAACTTTATTTTTTTTGTTACTTTAAAAAAAAATTGACCTATCTTAAATGTGGTAGTTAATTGTCAGGAAGAAGATGTGAAATCATGTATAAATAATCAATTTTAAAAATTTGATTATTATAATTTATATAATTAATTATTTATTTAAATTATCTTTATTTTATATATGTCAGTTAATTAATTTAAATTTATTTTTTTAAATAAGTCATTTAAGTTATTTTGACAAAATTAATATTTTGTATAGGTTATTTATATTTATCATATGTTCTCATATTTCTTTTTAAAAATTTATTATGTTTTATACTTTTATTATCGACAGGAGAAATATGTAAAGTCATTATGGATAATTAATTTTAAAAATTTGATTATTATCATTTATATAATTAATTGATTATTTAAATTATGTTTATTTTTTTTTATATATAGTTTAATTAATTTAAACTTATTTTTTTATAATTTTAAATAAAAAATATTTTGTATAGACTATTTAAATTTATCATATGTTGTCATATTTCTTTTGAAAAATTTATTATGTTTTATATTTTATTATTGGCAGAGGAATATGTGAAGTCACATATGAATAATTAATTTTAAAATTTTGATTATTATCATTTATATAATTAATTGATTATTTAAATTATCTTTATTTTTTATATATATTGTTTAATTAATTTAAATATATTTTTTTTATAATTTTAAGTGTTATAAATTTATATATAGCTTAAATATTATAATTTTATTTTTTAACTTTTTTTTTATTGTTTTCTTAAAAATTTGACTCATGTATGGATAATCAATATGTAAAGTCATGTCAATGTGAACAGATTTTGTGTAACAGCTTAGTTTTTTAAAAGTCGTCTTAACATTAAGGTTGCGTTCTCTTTACTTTTTAATTTTTAGTTTTAAATTTTGAATTAATTTTTAGTTTTCTGTTTTAATAGTTTATATTTAGAAAATTAAAAACACGTTGTTTTTGTCATTTTGAAAAATTATTTCTCAAATTAGAAAATTAGAAAACGCGTTCTATTTAAAATTTTAAAAATAATTTTTTAATAATATTTTATTCAATAAATTTGATTATTCAGTAAATTAGAAATATTTAATATTAATATATTATTAAAAAATATATACATTTTAAAGTTAATGAATTTTATAATATTTTTTCTCATTACAATAATAAAATATGAATAAATAAATAAATGTATTTTGAGTTTAGAGTTTATTTTGGATGAAGTCAAAACAATTTTTTGTTGTTTTGAGTTTTTTTACATTTTTTTTTTGTTTTCAAAATTACATTTTAAAAAACAGTAAAAAGAACGCGTTTTTATTATTTTAGAAAATCGAAAACAAAAAATAACTTGAAAATAACTAAGAAAAAGCAGTCTAAGTTTTTTAGTTAATAGTTATTTTTTAATTTTTTTGTTACTTTCTAAAAATTTTGACTTATCTTAAATGTGGTAATTAATTGTCGGAAAGAAGATGTGAAATCATGTATAGATAATCAATTTTGAAAATTTGATTATTATAATTTATATAATTAATTGATTATTTAAATTATCTTTATTTTATATATATAATTTAATTAATTTAAATTTATTTTTTTATAATTTTAAATTTTATAATTTTATACATAACTTAAATGTTATAATTTTATTTTTAATTTATTTTTGTTGATTTTTTTAAAAAATTGACATGTTTTGAATGTGATAGTTAATTGTCAAGAGGAATATGTGAAGTCATGTATGGATAATTAATTTTAAAATTTTTATTATTATCATTCATATAATTAATTTAAATTTATTTTTTTTATAATTTTAAATGTTATAATTTTATATATAACTAAATGTTATAATTTTATTTTTTAACATTATTTTTTTTTGTTGCTTTCTTAAATATGTGACCTATCTTGAATGTGGTAATTGATTGACAAGAGGAATATATGAAGACATATATGGATAATCAACTTTGAAAATTTGATTATTATCATTTATATAATTAATTGATTATTTAAATTATGTTTATTTTATATATAGCTTAATTAATTTAAATTTATTTTTTATATTTTTAAATGTTATAATTTTATATATAACTTAAATGTTATAATTTTATTTTTTAACTTTATTTGCAAACGTAATGAAGTTTTTAGTGTGATGAAGTTGGTAATTAATCCTAATTTGATCTCTAAGTGTACGTGTATGCTAGAAGCAAGTCATGTTAGTATAGTGTTTAAGGTTTTAAGGTTTGCAATATGTTAAGAATGACAATGTGCTAAAACATATTTTAACGTGTTGTGCTCACATTTCTCAATAGTAAGAGTGATCTTTATTGAAAGATTGAAAAGACCAAAATTGAGGAGAAAAATGTGCTTTATCAATTTTTAGAATTTAATATCTATATTTGTGAAATAAGTTTGAGGGTTCCTAATATGTATGACGTAAGTACTAATTAATGACATTATATTCTAGATTTCTTCATCTAATGACGAGATTACTACGTCGTTGAAGTCGGGTCGTGAGTTATAGATACATTAGAAAACTATGAAATGTGTTTTGTCAAAAGGGCTCTCCTTGACGATTTGTTGACTAATGCAACTAAAAAGATTCGATCGATGATCAAGAAGAAAGATAATTGAAAAAAGTTTATCTAATTGGTTTCAGATTACAATGTTTTTATTTCTTATTTTTTATTATGACCAATTCCTATAAAACTTTTGAGGTTGTTTTGTTAATTGCTACTGAATTTTATTTGTTGGCTTTTATTATAATTTCTTAGGTTTAATTTTATTTGTTGGCTTTTGTTATAATTTCTTATGCAAGGTAAACTTGGTTTGCTGATTTTTTATTTCTAAATATTTTGGTTGTTGCTGGATTTATATCTAGGCAATTTGTTTGATCTACATGTTTTTTGTTTTCTTTTATTATTTATTTTTTTTCTTCTTTTTTTTTTATTGATTCACACTTATGTATTTGCTCATTTTTTATGTTCTTTCACTTCTATTTATTTGTATATTTTTTTTAGTCCACTAATTTATAATGGGTATTTAATGTTCCTAAGTACATTCTTAGCTGCATTTTTTTTTTCATTGCATAAATTATTCTTTTCAACGTATTGCACAAGAATTTATCATAATTGAGCTATAGTTTAATAACATACATAATATTGAAATCATAACGAACGAAAAATATTTTCAATCAAATAATTAATAAAATGGATCCAAAAATCACCATTTATACTAAGTAATCAACTATCTTGGTACTGAGAGTTCAGAATAAGACATGCCACACTTTTAGTGTTTCGTGCATCAAAGTGAAAATAGTGTATTAGAAATGGTAGACGTTAACCTCACTCTAACAAGTCACGAATACTATAGATGTTGGATACAATCTTTTGTTAAAGACACACATATGTGTTAGTAGAAAGACCATAATAAAAGTATAAAAAATGTCATAAAATAAAAAAAAAGATCAAACAAAAAGGGACATACATATTCCGAAATAATTGAATAACTAATTTTGTTGTATGTTTGTTCATTTCTCATAATTGCAATATGATTATTTTATTTATTTTTTACTTATTTATTATGATGTTTATTTGTTATAATTACTGAATTATGTAACTTCCACTTTAACAATTATTTTTTTTTCTTGCGATATCCGTGCATCGCACGAGTGATGCACTAGTAATAAATTTATAGTGCAAGAAATGTGATCTTGATAATCTTGTGTGATGATGATCAAGAGACTTAGGACCTTGGAAGTCTTGTTATAATGATCAAGAGACCTGATGAATGGGTGACCTCTAATAACCGAGTGGTTGTTGATGAAATCGGAGACTCCTGATGAACGAGAGACCTCTGATGAGTGAGAAGCTCTTGATGAACGGTAGACCTTTGATGAACAAAAGACTTTTAATGAACTAGAGGCTCTTAATAACCGAGAGGTCTGTCAAGATGAACAATTGGTTAGAAACATAGGTGGATATCCCTACGCAAACCCTCATATACTTAAGTTAGTTTTCAGGTACTTGAGTGCAATAACTGGAATCAAAGTAGTAGAGTGAGGGTACTTAAGAGATGATGTGGTTTTCTTATTTATAGAAGAGAGAAATGGGGACACGTGACAGCCATTCGAGATTTCTCAAGTGGCATATTTTAAGCATATTCTCGGTATATTCATGGCATATTCTATGAAGATTTAGAATATTCTTGTAGGCGCTAGGAAGGGTCTTGGAAAGAGACTCTTGAGTTCGATTCAAAGTGTAAGCACCCCCGCTCGGATATCCCCAACCATCCGGATTACCTGAACGGGAGCGCCTACGGGAAGAGAAAAATAATGAAACACGAGACAAAGACCACCCCGGCATGCATACTCGAAAATAAGAACAGCGGAAGCAAAGCTCAAGACATGCATGCACTATGGGTATCCCGCTAACACAGCGGTCACAAGATAAATAAAGAAACACAAACTCCTGTGCCGGCATACACGAGACTCGAGGAAAGACCTGGCACAGTACAAAATAATAGGGTAAATTCTACTTAGACATCAGAGTGGATAGGGATTGACGAGACTGCCTGTACACCACACCGACTCCGCCGTTAAAGCTGACTCCCTTGCTATGGCCCACGTCGCCACTACCTGGAATGATGGAAAGCAAGGTGAGTCGAGAGACTCAGCAAGCATAAGGAAAAGAAAGGCTGTAGGCTGAGTATAACCAAAAAACTCTTCCCAAAATAAACCCCCAGGTACACACAAGCCATGAGACGCTACAACACAACAGCTCAATAGCATAACAAAATAAAAGCACATACCGGTCCTTGGGGCCCACATAAGACACTTGGCACCCAAGTCCCATACCAACCTGTCGCTGCCCTGAAAGGCAACAAATATCTGCAACAAACCTGCGCGCGCTGTCCCAGGCCGGTACTCCCGTCACCTGTATCCGTCGGTACTCCCGACAACCGAGCCATAGGCTCCCTCGGAACGGTACTCCCGTCTGAGAACTAAATACTACCAGTATCCATGCAATGCACATAGAAATGCAATGGCGTAGTGAGCATCAACGTGATACAAGGCGCCCATACATCCAGGCATCAGGCCATGCTCCGCCCACATAGTAAACCACACGCCATGCATATGCTCGCGGTGGATGCAACCCAACCAAGCTAGAATGTCCGTGTCCAAGCATACTCAATAAATGAATATCCCAACATGCATCCCATACCCATGTGCATATCAAATCATGAACAGTAATACAATGTATCTAATCATGCAGTAAATCACATACCGGCAGAGCTAGTCAGCAATGCCCGGCACCGGTCAACGACCAGTGACTAGGGGTGTCCATCCGACGGTCCACATCAGGGCCGTACAATAGTCTACCCCAGCGTCACCAACAACCGACCCCTGCCCTACTGCTCGATAGCTCTAACCGAACCATAACTAAATCTGAGAAAAACTGTAAGTAAACCCAATAAAATCGTAAATAAACCCTCACGTCTAGGAACCTAGTCCCCAAACTGGTTCAGTATCATTCCCGAAAGGAGTGGGGGCGGTACAAACCCCCGTAGGCTCACAACGGATAAAATTATAGAAGCCTCGAATTTAATATAAATTAGAACAAATGAATAATAATTTAACAAATAAGGTTAGGAGCCGAATTAAAGTAAGGGAGAGAATAAAGTACAGGAAATCACGGGGTGTTTCACGGGAATTAAAGATCAAGAAGAGGGGGTTAAGAGCTTGCCTTTACACGGCCGTTCCTTACTTTTCTTACGCACCCGCTGCGAAGTAAAACGTTCGCTGGCAATAAATAAAATCGCGACTTTAATTAAATAAATCTACCGTGTAATATAATTAATTTAACCGTCTAAAATCCCACGTAAGCGCACCACAATTAATATCTCAACGAGTCTCATATTTATTTTAAATTAAATCACGCTAATAAAGCCAGCTTAATAAATTAAATTTAAATCAAACGACTCCAAATTCCATAATTAATAAACGAGTCGAAACAGACGAAGGGAGGGTATAAAATACGAGAAATCACAGGGTTTCTCACAGGAATTAAAGAATACGAGGAAAGGGATTGGAACTTGCCTGAAATTAGCTGATTCCGACCTCTCTCAAGCTCCCGAGGTAAATTAAATCATTTCCTGGCAAATAACACCACCGGGACTCAAATTAATTAATTTTAATCACGAAAAATTTATAATTTAAACATGACATGCTTCGACTAATTTTTACCCACGTACCTGATCACTTCCTTTGCCAAAAAAATCCCAAAATCCCTTATTTTTCCTCTTCTTTTATTTTCTTCTTTTTTCTTCTCCTTTTCTTCTTCTTCTTCTTCTTCTTCTTCTTCTTCCGCGCCCACTGCTCCAGCGCCTTCTCCTTCTCCTTCTTCTCTTCTTCTTTCCTTTCCTCTTCTCTTTCTTCTTCCTTTTCTTCTTTCTTTTCTTCTTCTTCCTTTCTTCTTCTCCTTCTTCTTCTTCTTCTTCTTCTTCTTCCTTTCTTCTTCTTCTTCTTCTTCCTCTTCCCTTCTTCTTCTTTTTTCGCGCGGCCGCGGCTTCCTTCTTCTTCCTGCAACAGCGCACCAGCGGTCTTCTGTCGCGGCCGAGCTCCACCAGTCGCCGCCTCTGGCCAGCGGCACCACCGGCCAGCCCCGCCTCCAGCTCTGCCTTCCACGACTGTGTGCGCCACCGCTGCTCCGTGCCGCCGCCGCTGCCGATTGCTCCGTGGCCGCGACTTCTTCAAGCCGCAGCTGCTCTTCGTCGGCCATGGCAGCGGCTGCCATGGCCGATTGGCCTTCTCTCTCTCTCTCTCTCTCTCTCTCTCTCTCGCGGCTGAGCTCTTCCCCTCACCTGATCTCTCCATCTCTCACTCTCTGCTCACTTCCTCTGTCTCTCTTCTGCTCTTCTTTGCTTTCCATTTGACAGAAATGGCGTAGCCTCCAAGCATCGCCCACAGCCACAAAATAATACATAATTTAATTAGTTAAATAAATTTAATTTAGATAAATTTAATTTACACTTATATTATTTTTGGGATATTACAATTCTCCCCTCCTTAATAGAATTTCGTCCTCGAAATTCGCGCTCAGTCCATGTCCTCAAGATACGCTCACGATTCTCATGATATTACCTAACACATCTTCCGAGACCTTCCATATCATCATTTTCCAATTCTCACAAGTCCAAGTCCATGACATATCCTACTTGACTTAATACACTAGCACATCTCCCTAATCCATCACCGCAAGTGAACCACGATATGACCACTAATACCTTAACCAGCCTAAGAGACGTCATCAAGGTTCTTCTATTACTATCTCATAACTCAACTGATAACGATAGGAGTGGGGCCATCCTCTTACATGGCGAGAAGCTAATATTCGATAACACGACCTAAACCTGCCACGTACTTACGACGCACTGAAACACGGAAACGATACGACATCCTCAATCAAGGATTCAGCAGCAATATCCTTTAGTCTGACTTTTGCCAACTGATTCTTAACCAGATACACATCATTTTCTCGGCAGTACTTTCTCCCACAATTTGTCGCGAATACTCGGGGTCTCGTCAATAAATATGGGTAATCATCTAGTCAGGACTATCAATGAATAAACATTCTCCACCCAATACATCTCGAGATCTAAAACGTCACCAGATCTCCCATCCTAAGGAATCGACATACCCACGATGACTTATTTAGTGACCACCCAACCTTAGTCTGGTCTTGCTGCTGATCTTAATTCCAAATAGCTAATTGGTCATACCTCCTCTTGATTGCTAAATACTAACCTTGACCTCCTCAAGACTTTACATGGTAGCTGGGACTCGGTGTTATCTGCTCTGTAGCCTGAGCGACTAAAAACACCTCACCGTATCAAAAACTATTCCATTCCCACGACATCTCATAAGTCGCCTCAAAAACGAAAAGCAACCTAAAGATGTGGGTTAAGCGTTCCTCTGACTGGCATAACAAGCCATCTCATGTTTCTGCCGATGTACCACTTGACCAGCACCCAAAGGAGTCTCATCTCCTCTCTCGGTCAATAATCCGACCCTAGGGCATGTGGTCCGTGATTAGCACCGCGCGTACTCATAGCAACTACTATCCTTGCAGCAGAACCCAATAGTTACTTAGACCTGTATCCAATTTCGGCCGTGGCCATACACCGGGGTATCTCCCACAACATCAAAGCTTAGAGGGTTTTTTTTTTTTTTTTTTTATTTCTAATTCACTTTATCACAGACGCTCCACAGCGATCCAAAATGTCTACTATCACCTTTGCTTTACCCTATTTATTACAAAATCTCACAACCTTAGTCTTTCGACACGCCAATCGCGGCGTCACCTGAACTCTACTCCATCTGTGAGAACTAAACACCTACACCCCATTTAGGTCGTGATGCTAAATTTCCAAACAGTATAACCACTGTAAACCCCAAGTCCTCAATTTCATAATAGTCTTTCAGTGAATTCTCATCACAGATCTCTCTTGGGATAAGATTGACCCTAGCCTTATCGTAAATACATTCACACCAAGCACACATCTCGGTGCCTACGGATCTACCATTAACCATTGAACTCCTATAGCACATTTTCACATGGTGGGACCTTCCCGTATCACTCCTGGCAAAATTCAATCATGAACCTCCAGGTCACATTCTACTACGACCTCATTACATAATACCCTCAAACATTGCATATGATGTTTCTCACATAATTCTCATCCTTATAAAACTCGTAATTTACAACCACACATTTGCATTACAGCCCCCTACCAATCATACTAACTAAAACTCCCCTCGTCACCCCTGGCAACCGAGGTAACTTCATCTTCTAGGTACGCTAAGTCCTCATTGCTAGCTACGCTAGAACTGGGTCCAACGGGTCCCTCTAGTGGCTATGACGACACCCTCACAGTGGCTTTGACTAACTAAGTGCCAGGTTGTGCTCCACTATTAGGCAAGTCCTATACCGGTCCCTAGGAAAAACTCTCAAATGGCAACTTGTTACCTCACCGTTTCGACAAAAATATCATAATGGGAACAAAGTCTCACATCATTCATAATTACAACAGTCAGCCACCTCCATATGTCCTTCATGTGCTCATGGGCGAACAAGACTTGTCTCTGACAGTCCCAAAAGATCTCGTGGATCGTCTCTTGAGACAACTCGTCAAGCCGATACATATAACTCACTAGGTATTCCTTTTTCGTCTCGCCCGCCTCCCCATCTAGAAGCAAACTCCTGTTCCTACTAACACCATAAACGATTCAATACTGGGAGGTCATCTAGATTAGGTAGGGGTACATTGGGATCTAGGCCTCCGGGTCCCATTGGGAATACTCAAAATCCACATATATCACCCAACATTAGGCAGCTATATTAAGGCGAAACCACCATCTTACCCAAACACCTAGGGGCAGGCACGTGTCCTAAATAAATCCCATTTATGAGATCTCATGGTCCCATCCCTACGTGCACTTATCACCCCTGCACGAATATAAATTGGGACACAACCAAACCCTATTCAATTCACCTAGACCTCTCTAACTCTAACCGACAACCTTGGTGTACAGGAACTCGTCCCTCAAAACTGACTCAAATAACGCTCTGATACCAACATTGTAAGCACCCCCGCTCGGATATCCCCAACCATCCGGATTACCTGAACGGGAGCGCCTACGGGAAGAGAAAAATAATGAAACACGAGACAAAGACCACCCCGGCATGCATACTCGAAAATAAGAATAGCGGAAGCAAAGCTCAAGACATGCATGCACTATGGGTATCCCGTTAACACAGCGGTCACAAGATAAATAAAGAAACACAAACTCTTGTGCCGGCATACACGAGACTCGAGGAAAGACCTGGCACAGTACAAAATAATAGGGTAAATTCTACTTAGACATCAGAGTGGATAGGGATTGACGAGACTGCCTGTACACCACACCGACTCCGCCGTTAAAGCTGACTCCCTTGCTATGGCCCACGCCGCCACTACCTGGAATGATGGAAAGCAAGGTGAGTCGAGAGACTCAGCAAGCATAAGGAAAAGAAAGGCTGTAGGCTGAGTATAACCAAAAAACTCTTCCCAAAATAAACCCCCAGGTACACACAAGCCATGAGACGCTACAACACAACAGCTCAATAGCATAACAAAATAAAAGCACATACCGGTCCTTGGGGCCCACATAAGACACTTGGCACCCAAGTCCCATACCAACCTGTCGCTGCCCTGAAAGGCAACAAATATCTGCAACAAACCTGCGCGCGCTGTCCCAGGCCGGTACTCCCGTCACCTGTATCCGTCGGTACTCCCGACAACCGAGCCATAGGCTCCCTCGGAACGGTACTCCCGTCCGAGAACTAAATACTACCAGTATCCATGCAATGCACATAGAAATGCAATGGCGTAGTGAGCATCAACGTGATACAAGGCGCCCATACATCCAGGCATCAGGCCATGCTCCGCCCACATAGTAAACCACACGCCATGCATATGCTCGCGGTGGATGCAACCCAACCAAGCTAGAATGTCCGTGTCCAAGCATACTCAATAAATGAATATCCCAACATGCATCCCATACCCATGTGCATATCAAATCATGAACAGTAATACAATGTATCTAATCATGCAGTAAATCACATACCGGCAGAGCTAGTCAGCAATGCCCGGCACCGGTCAACGGCCAGTGACTAGGGGTGTCCATCCGACGGTCCACATCAGGGCCGTACAATAGTCTACCCCAGCGTCACCAACAACCGACCCCTGCCCTACTGCTCGATAGCTCTAACCGAACCATAACTAAATCTGAGAAAAACTGTAAGTAAACCCAATAAAATCGTAAATAAACCCTCACGTCTAGGAACCTAGTCCCCAAACTGGTTCAGCATCATTCCCGAAAGGAGTGGGGGCGGTACAAACCCCCGTAGGCTCACAACGGATAAAATTATAGAAGCCTCGAATTTAATATAAATTAGAACAAATGAATAATAATTTAACAAATAAGGTTAGGAGCCGAATTAAAGTAAGGGAGAGAATAAAGTACAGGAAATCACGGGGTGTTTCACGGGAATTAAAGATCAAGAAGAGGGGGTTAAGAGCTTGCCTTTACACGGCCGTTCCTTACTTTTCTTACGCACCCGCTGCGAAGTAAAACGTTCGCTGGCAATAAATAAAATCGCGACTTTAATTAAATAAATCTACCGTGTAATATAATTAATTTAACCGTCTAAAATCCCACGTAAGCGCACCACAATTAATATCTCAACGAGTCTCATATTTATTTTAAATTAAATCACGCTAATAAAGCCAGCTTAATAAATTAAATTTAAATCAAACGACTCCAAATTCCATAATTAATAAACGAGTCGAAACAGACGAAGGGAGGGTATAAAATACGAGAAATCACAGGGTTTCTCACGGGAATTAAAGAATACGAGGAAAGGGATTGGAACTTGCCTGAAATTAGCTGATTCCGACCTCTCTCAAGCTCCCGAGGTAAATTAAATCATTTCCTGGCAAATAACACCACCGGGACTCAAATTAATTAATTTTAATCACGAAAAATTTATAATTTAAACATGACATGCTTCGACTAATTTTTACCCACGTACCTGATCACTTCCTTTGCCAAAAAAATCCCAAAATCCCTTATTTTTCCTCTTCTTTTATTTTCTTCTTTTTTCTTCTCCTTTTCTTCTTCTTCTTCTTCTTCTTCTTCTTCCGCGCCCACTGCTCCAGCGCCTTCTCCTTCTCCTTCTTCTCTTCTTCTTTCCTTTCCTCTTCTCTTTCTTCTTCCTTTTCTTCTTTCTTTTCTTCTTCTTCCTTTCTTCTTCTCCTTCTTCTTCTTCTTCTTCTTCTTCTTCCTTTCTTCTTCTTCTTCTTCTTCCTCTTCCCTTCTTCTTCTTTTTTCGCGCGGCCGCGGCTTCCTTCTTCTTCCTGCAACAGCGCACCAGCGGTCTTCTATCGCGGCCGAGCTCCACCAGTCGCCGCCTCTGGCCAGCGGCACCACCGGCCAGCCCCGCCTCCAGCTCTGCCTTCCACGACTGTGCGCGCCACCGCTGCTCCGTGCCGCCGCCGCTGCCGATTGCTCCGTGGCCGCGACTTCTTCAAGCCGCAGCTGCTCTTCGTCGGCCATGGCAGCGGCTGCCATGGCCGATTGGCCTTCTCTCTCTCTCTCTCTCTCTCTCTCTCTCGCGGCTGAGCTCTTCCCCTCACCTGATCTCTCCATCTCTCACTCTCTGCTCACTTCCTCTGTCTCTCTTCTGCTCTTCTTTGCTTTCCATTTGACAGAAATGGCGTAGCCTCCAAGCATCGCCCACAGCCACAAAATAATACATAATTTAATTAGTTAAATAAATTTAATTTAGATAAATTTAATTTACACTTATATTATTTTTGGGATATTACACAAAGAATGCCCCGAAAGGGTCTATTAGTTACAAGAGAGGCTCCCAGGGGTGAATGATGGAAACAATTGGGCATCGGAAAGGTGACATGTTGCAATGACTAAGTGAGGGGTACCCCCTCAGTCAATCATTTGTTGAGAGATAGTGTTTTTTTTTTGCTTTCCTTGAATATTTTTTCTTTTCTTTGTTTGATTCGCTTCATTTTTGTTCATTGTTTATCACTTAATGATCCTTCTCATGTCATGTTGATCTTTTTAACCAAGTGACTGACGGTTGCCACTCGATCATTGCCCTGTCTTTCGCCCGATTAGTCTTTGTTGCCTTTACTTATGGGTTGTGCTTTGACCTCTTTAGACATACTTGACCCAGATTTATTTCTTGAGTCTAGCTTATGTTTGGATTATCTATTATTTGCTGGGCATATCAAAATATAACATAAATACAAATAACTAACAATTTAAATTTAATATAAAATGTTACTATATTGATATTAAAATAGAAATAACTCTTATGTATTATACAAAATATTATATGAACAAAGTTCTCGAATTGATAAAATTCAATTTTCATTCGAAAGTTAGGGATGTAAATATAGATAAATAAATAGGTATATATATAGTATTTATTTATGAGAAAAGGTTTTTCAGTATATCTTGCAATTTTATGGTGGATTACCCAACTCGATACTCGACCCACCTGGGTTGAGGTATAAAAAGGCATATGGAAGTAGGCCAAACTCCCACCAAACCTTAGCAACTGCATTGCTCTTTTCCTCTGTCTTACGTCTTCTTCTCTTTTTATTTTTTGGCCAACAATTGTGAGTTGTTACTCTTCTTTTTTTCTTTATGTCTAGCAGTCTATTCTTTTTCTCTAGCCAATTAACTGTCGTTCCAAATGTTGGTGGCCAAAGTTTTTTCAATTTAAAGTAAGTACTTATAATTATTCAATTTTAATTTTCAAATTTAATGAAATTCAATTGTTAGATCGTTTTGATTTTTGAGTATGAAGGTCACAAAACCATGACAATTCCAATGGTTAGTTCTGATCATTGGAATCTGCCACAAACGGTGATTGACTATGCCTTTCCACATATCATTTTATACCTTGACTCAGGTGGGTTAGGTATCGAGTTAGGTTGACCTGTCATCCATGGCAAAATAAGATGAACTCTTCAATTTACATTTTCGGCCTTATCATTATTATTATTATTATTATTATTATTATTATTATTATAGCTAAGACTTTGGCCCTATTCTTATTTTATTAATCCTTTTAAAAATTTCATAAAATATCATTATATCAATTACTAAAAGTGAAAAATCTCATTTTCCTTACAAAGTAGCAAAAAGAATACAATTAACGGCTTAAAAATGTGACTGCATGTAAAAAGGCCATTTTTTCTCTCATTAAAAAGATAAGATTAAGAATTTAAAGAACATCTATTTGATTAACATACCCCCTTGTGGCCCCATAACACGAGATTAAGTATAATGAGGCTTTGAATCTTATTAAGGAGTGAGGATATACAAGGTTAGACTCACATCATATGATAGTTTTAAATGATTCTTTGTAAACTTACCTAGTAGTATTAT
Source organism: Diospyros lotus (assembly GCF_014633365.1). Classification (NCBI taxonomy): domain Eukaryota; kingdom Viridiplantae; phylum Streptophyta; class Magnoliopsida; order Ericales; family Ebenaceae; genus Diospyros; species Diospyros lotus. Next base: position 23,210,290 of record NC_068348.1, read on the forward strand.
TAATCTTTTTATGCCTTAAATATTAAGTATGTTAGTAAACCCAATTAATAAACCTTTTGAATTGAATGTATTTTGTACAAGGATAAAAGATTAATTTGACTTTTAACTTTTTAATTTTAGTTAGTTTAGCTTTTGAACCTTTTCATTTTAATTTTTGGCTCGAATTCACTTTTGAATGATTTAAGGCGTAAAAAGGGTTGGTTAAATGGTTTAGTACAAGGGTAAATTCGAGCTAAAAAACTAGAGTAATAGAGATAAAATAAACTATTTTAAAACATTCATAAGTGAATTTAAGAAAAAAAAATTAAAAGCTAAATTGATTAAAATCAAAACTCAAGAAATTGATTTATCTATTTTTATTTTATACAATATTTATCGTACAAGCAGATTTATCTTTGTTAGGATGTGGGAAACAAACAAAAGTAAGTTAAAATTGGTGAGCTCTCAAAAATATTGTTATTAGTTGTTACTATTATCTTTGATCTTTTCTAATTTTAATTTGTTTAACGATAATACTATGTTATTCACTATCAGACAACATAGCATTTGCCCGATAGTAAGAAGGGGACGTGAGTCCTATGCACATGGGACCCATGTGCAGAGATGGCCTCACGTGCATAGGACCCGCACCCCTTTCTCACTATCAGGTCAATGCTATGTTGCCCGATAGTGGGCAACGTAGCATTGCTCTTTGGTTAGTAAATCAAACATAATTTTGGGGAAAAATAAAAATTATGCAAAACTTCAGGGAGCTAAAGAACAGTTACCGGAACTTCCCGATCTTGAGTCGCCGCAAGATTCGATTCCCTCGAGATTCGATTCTGCTTTTTCTCCCTTTTCAACGTTCCCTTTTCATGTATTTTTATTAGTTTTCTTCTGGATCAAACAAGAGAGTTCAGCTCAAGAACAGTCCTGTTCGATCTCAATAACACCCATTTCGCATTTAATTTTGCAATTTCTCCATCGGAAGGCTGTGTGAGAATTTCCCAGTGCCACCATTCAATGACGATTTCTTCGGGTGAAAACTCATCGGACAGGTGATTCATATTGTTTCAGCTTTTATATATGTTGTTGCAGAATTTTCTCTAGAATTGGAGTTTTTACGCAGCTGTATCGACAATCTCTTCTCACAAGGAAATGGCCCTCCCATCTGAGAAGAGGAGCTGTGAAAAATGTAACAGAAGAGGTCTTGATTCGATGCTTATCGTTCCAGATTGAGGGAAGATTTGTGCATTTGTGAATTTATGAGCCTTCTCGGCTTGATATCTGTGTTATTTATCGTTGTCTTCGTCACTTGATTTTCCTATTTTCTTGCATTTTGAAGATATTCATGACTTTGTTAATAGCCCTTTGGAGAAATTCCCAATTTAATCAGGAAAAGTAAAGAGTTTTGAAGTTATTGTGATTATATTGTTGGGAAAACTTAAGATGGAGATTCTTCAGTATTATGTCTGATTCAAACTAACCAGATTCAGATTCTTAAGTCACAGAAATTCAAATCCCCCTTCATGTATCAACTGCAGGATAGTTCAATTGATGATAGTTTTGATTTTTTTTTTTTTGTTATAAATTAATTGGCGTTGCAGATATCCATGCTGCTTGTTAAGATGGGGCTTATAATTTCACTATTTTATCTTTGCCCTGATCATTTTTGATAAACAACTCTTTTTTCCCATGAAGGACGATCTCTTTTTGGTTGTTTTTTTTCTACAATAAATTTTGCAAATGAAAGTGCTTGTTGATGAGTATGTGGACTGTAATTCCTTATTATATATGTTCATTTATATTAAACATCATGTTTTGCTTCAGTCATTTTTGGTAAAGAATCATATTGTATCCCCCCCCCTTGCCTGGGGAGGGAAGAAATTGAAACCTTATGTGGTTGTTTTCTGTTCAAAAGCCAGCTTTGTAAATTTGGTGTATGATCTTGATCATGCTGGTTGCTGGTTGATGCAACTATTTTATGTTTTCATCACACAACTTTGTATTGAGTTTGATGATTTATGTTGTGTTTTGATCTGTGAATTGTTTGCAGAACTATAATTTCTATACTGATCTTAATGACTGGGTTCCAGAGTTGGCAGGAAATTTTTTTTTCATTGATATTTTCATAATGATCAACTTATAATCTTTGGTTTTGTGTAAGCAGCACATCTCCTCTTGCTAGACTTGCTCCTCTAGAAGCTATACTTTTCGATGTTGATGGAACTCTTTGTGATTCAGATCCCTTTCACTACCAAGCTTATTGTGAATTGCTTCCACAGGTAAAAGTTTTCTTTTCCTCCCATTTTCATTATCTTGGAAAATAATTATTTCAGGTTTTGTGATTATCTACTTTTGGATCACATTTGCATCACGTGGGAGCATAACCAAAGGAGTAATATCACTCTATTGATATACCTGAACAAATATTTGTTCTTTTTGTTTAAATGATAAATGAGCTTTTCACCTAAGTTGTGAGTTGACTGAGATTCAGCCATGTTCTTTTGTGCAAATTACTTTGGGAAATAACACATTCTGCTGCGTTTAACAGATTGGTTTCAATGATGGTAAACCAATTACTGAGGAATATTATATTAAATATATTTCTGGGAAGCATAATGAAGACATGGCTACATTCTTTTTCCCCGATGATCACCAACGAGGGCTAAAACTAACAGAAGATAAGGAAGCTTTATTTCGAAGGTAAATTTCACCTTTTCCCTCAGAAATTTTCAAGCTCCTGCATTATTAACTTATTTCACCGACAAAACAGATTGGCAAAGGATAAACTGAAGCCTGTGAAAGGGCTGTACAAATTGAAGAAATGGGTTGAAGATCATGGTTTGAAACGGGCAGCTGTCACTAATGCTCCTAGAGAAAATGCTGAACTGATGATCTCGACACTTGGCCTTTCTGATTTCTTTGATGTTGTTATTCTTGGGAGTGAATGTGAACATGCAAAACCCTTCCCGGATCCCTACTTGAAGGCTCTTGATGTGCTCAAGGTGTCAAAGGACCACACCTTCATATTCGAGGTTTGGGTCTTCTGACAACTTCCAGCACTTTTGCGGTTTTTAGTAGCTAGTTTGCTAGGACACGTATGATTTACATTCTTTTTGGCTTCTTCAGGATTCTGTTTCTGGAATTAAAGCCGGTGTAGCAGCAGGGATGCCGGTTGTTGGCTTGACAACTGGAAATCCCGAGCATTTGCTGATGGAAGCGAAGCCGGCATTTCTCATAAAGGATTTTGAAGATCCAAAGTTATGGGCTGCACTCAACGAGCTTGATCGAAAGGCTGGCTCAGCTTGAAACCATTTCCAGTGGCAGTGAGCTTGGCCTGTTGGAAACCATTGAGCCAAATCATTGTAGAGTTTCTGGTTTCTTCCATAGAGTGGTCGGAGGATGAATTTTGTAACATTTTCATATGTTTCTGGGTATGCTCTCATGAATTAGTTCCTAGTACAAATTTGAAAACATGTTACGAGATAAGAGAGAAACTGAAGTATTTGATTATCTATATGATGAGATCTGGATGATGTGGTCAGTTCTATATATATGAGAAACTGAAGCATTGATTGATTTTGTTGTTTGCTTTCATGTTTTCGTTTTTGGAAGTTCTGTGTTCAGCTCTTGTTTTTAGTTAGAAAAAAGAAAAATTGAATTTGCCATCTGATTTTTCCTGTTACTTGGAGAAATATCATTTGATAATTTATTTGTGTTAACTGATTTTCATCATATGGAGTGATCAGGAGAAGGTAAAATGTAAGGGGAAGCGGTTGGGAAACTAGAATCATTGGCCTAGAAAAGAGTGTATAAGGAGGACTCTTATGGTTGAGGTTAGAGGGGAATCTAACATTCTCTTCATATATTTCAGTAGATATTTTTTTTTTTCAAGTTATTCAATCATACGACTCTTATCAACATTTCAATTGAGTTAAGTATGGAAAAATTGATCCGGAAGTGCCTCAATTATTGAAAAGAAGTGACAATTTGAGATCCAGGTGAATTGAAACAAGAAGGCTCCAAATCGAACCAATGACAACTTAGAATTAACAAATTCTATTGGTGCAAGATCTTTAATCACATTAATTGGTGCCCATCATGGGGCTCCTAAGTGCTTTAGCGTGTGTAGTTTACAGTTCACTATGTTGAAGCGAGAAATGAGGATTTTCCTATTAGTTTGTTGGTTATTTCTTATACATTTTAATGGTGGAGTCAAGTGTTGTGAATAGAACTTTTGTTACCCTAAATAATGACAATCAATAGAAAATGAGGATAAGAGTTATGCAAGATAAAATTAAAGAAGAGTCGTGCTACAGGGCCTAAAAAAGGTTGACACACGAATTTATCAAAAAATTATCGACAAACTTCAACAATGTTGAAGTCCGCCCACACTGTGTGGGCGGATTTCATCATCCGCTGGGCGGACTTCAACAGCTGAAGTCCGCTCAGTTCACTTCAAGCGGATTCGCTTGAATTTTATTTAAATGTGAGCGCGGTGTTTTTAAAGTGAGGATATTTTTGACATTTGATATTTCTAATCATTCCGTACGTCAACTAATTCAGACAAAGTAGAATAATTCATTAAAGAAATGTAAGATGTTCTAAAAGTTCTCATAAGAACTCAATTCAAGATTCTAGCGAATGCATAGCCAAAGAGGAAAGACATTAGTGGGAGAAGGAAGTGGAGTTGATCCAAATTTAGAAGAAGAATTGTATAAGAGGAGATAACAAAAAGTTTGAATAAAAGATTCTCAAGAAAAGTAGTACAAAGATCTTGTTTCACCAAAAAAAAAAAAAGGATAAATGTGATAAGTAATAGAATTATTGTTATTAAAGAGATCGTTCTTGCAATAGTGAGAGATACCTTGAAAATGATGATTGTGATAAAGATAAAAGAAAAAATTTCCATCGAGAACATGTTGATGGAAAAAAGATTGTAACACCTAATGCCATTAATGAAAAACAAGCTCCATGGGGATGAAAGAAACTATAACTCTTATGATGCACAGAAATTTCTCAGAAGCACCATTTCAGTGTTTCCTAAATGTTAATAAACATTTTTGAGCTACTTTTGCAATTTTAAAAAAATTGTATAACCATTTTGTAATATTATAAAAATATCAAAAATGCATTTTTGAGTTGGAAACACATTTCTATTCATGAATAAAGATGAAATTATTTTCATCTCTAACTTAAATTTTTTATTTTTGTTTAGAATTTACTCAAAAATTTGTTTGAATACATTATAGAATTTATGTTTATTTTTATATTGAGTAATTATTTTTTATAATTTTTTATATTAAAAATTATATTTATGAAAATTCTCCTATATTATTTTTATTTACATGTTTCTCTAACCTTTTTATTTTTTATTTTTTTTAAAAAATAACGTTTCTCTATTTTTATTTTGTATTATATTTATTTTTTATTTTTATTTCTGTGCAATGTAGACAACTCGACATATATGCTCTTTAGGTTCCTTTACAGAGAATATCTCTAAGGCAGAACTTCCATCTCGCTTTAATTTCTCATAGCAGTATGACGAAACAAATGATGTAGAGTAGTGGCTCATCTTACAAGATATAAAGTTGCTACAGACTACAAAATTCTAATTGAAGCTCTGCTATGCCATGGCTTTCCTCAAAACTCTTAGAAAAGCTGCTAAAGATTGAAAGGTTTAAACCTTTCAGCATTTCCCATACTTTCAGTATCAGTTTTTAAAAGCTTAAAAGGTTTAAACAGTTTTCGCATAAAATTTCTTTTTATATATATATATATATATATAGGGCCGGACCTATAGTGAGGCCCAAGAGACGGTTGTCTCAGGGCCCATAAATTTTGTCATTTTTGGGGGCCCATAAATTTTTTCCAAGCCCACCCCCAATCAGCGCTTTCTGCAAACCCTTCTCCCTCTCTGGCTCTCTCGATCCCGCTGCCTCGCCCTCGCTCGCTGCCTCGCCCTTGCTCTAGCCTCTCGCTTGCTTGCTCGCTCTCTCACTCTCGCTCGCGGCTCGCCCTCGCCTCTCGATCGGTAGCTGGGGAGGTCGCATCTGTGGCTACTGGCTCTGGCTCTCTAACTCTTGCTCTCGCTGGGTGACTGGATCGCTCGCCTCTCTTCGTTGCCATCGGGACACTTTGGTTCAATCTTTTGGGGTTTGATTCAATCTTTGGTGTTGTGTTCTGTTCGGGTTCAAATTCAACACTAGTGACAAAAAATTCTTTTGGTTCAATCTTTGGTGTTGTGTTCTTGTTCTTGGCAGGCAGGTGGCCACTGGCCAGTGGGCATCCCTTCATACTCTAGAGACTAAGAGACTAGTGGTAAGTTAATTTATTTGATTATGTTCTATTTAATGTGTATTTTTATTTTGTTTTGGCTAATTTAACACCTATAATAATGAGTTTAGGAATTAAGACTTTAGGCTTTTTGCTAATTGTTATTTGACGACTGCATTTAGTTAGGAATTGCCGTGGCTGAGATGTGTTAATTGTGATTGAATATTTGAATTGTCCATGCTAAGATTGTTAATTTTCGATTTTATTCTTTGATATGATATGAATATTTATTTATTTTTTTAATATTTTATTATAAAAAATAAAATTTAAATGTACACTACCATTCAAGGGCCCATTTTTACATTTCGACTCAGGCCTCAAAATCTCATGTATGGCCCTGTATATATCTATATATATATATATACACACACGAGCAGATACAAGATTTTAAAGACAAAAATTAGAACCTAAATTTGTGTTATAATGAATCCTATGATATCAATGAGTAATTTTTCTTAGAATCTAAACTAAAGAAAGAAAGTCAGTATTGCTTTGATGGTGGAGGAATTAAATAACAAGTTTAATAGCATGAGCATGGCACAATAAGGGCAGTTTCTTAGAGGATTATTAATGGCATGATGCACAAACAATTGATGAGTTTGTCTCTATCATCCAATTAAGATTAAGCTTAATCATAAGGATTTTAGCTTAACTCTATAAGATAATCTTGTTTTAACTTAAAATTTTGATAATTAGCCAAAGAAAGAGAGGAAATGGAGTGAGGACAAGAGAAGGCGAGTTAGGTGAGAAGTTTAAGGAGATGCTTCAGGCTAGTATTTGATACTGTTACCTTTATAGTTATTTACTTCAAAGAACTCTCAGTATTAGTATCGATAATTTAAATAAAATGGAGAAGGAAAATAAATTTAATTAATGTAATAATTTTTTTATTTATTTGAATTATTAAAAATTTAATTTTTAGTGATAAAAGAGAGAGGATTAAATTAAATAGAGAAGGATCGGTACTCATTTAATTTTTGATAAACTCAAAACTCAAAAAAAAAAAAAAAAAAAAAAAAAAATGAAGCTGAACTGCCCAGTCCAACTGTTGATCGTTTGGTCATATGCTTCCTGTTCTTTGCTCAGTTAGCCGTGAAGGTATATTGATTATATGCTTATGTAATTTGTTTTCACAGCTGAGGTTCTCTGTTTCCAGTTTTGTATTTGTTGATAACTTGTTTGATTTGTTTTCAGTTTCCATGTGACGTTTTCAGTTTCATGGATTCTGCTTTTTCTGTGGTTATGCATACATAGGTGTGCAATTACATGTGGAAGTTTGGGACTTGTGGATCTGTTGAATGTTGAATGAAGTTCATTTTGCTTCAACTAAAGCTCCTCCCTTTTGCAATTTGTTTCCCATGTATGTGTACAACAAAAGATATGCCTGATTGGGGCCTATGTGCAAATTAACTGTCAGCCTATATAATCTGATTTTATTCATATGTTAATGCTGCAATGCATCTGACTTGTTGAAAAACAATTCAGGTTTTGAATAAACAAGCTGAAATAGGTCTTATTGAAACAGAAAAGTTGAAGGTTCATGAGGTTTAGTTTGTAAGAGAAGGATGATAATAGATGCAAATTTATAACCCCCCCCCCCCACCCCAAAAAAAAAAAAAAAAAAAAAAACTAAACCTATCATTATATTGGAAATCAGAATTTGAGGAAACTGAAAACATAGGGCATAATAAGAAGCAAAACAAGTTCTTTGTTGTATCATCACACAATGGGAGCTGGAGTTTAGGATCTTTTACTTTTACAGATTCCTTCTTGAATATCTTTCTAGATAGATGCTAATGATATTTCTGTAACATTTGGAGCAGGAAGGTAATCAAGAACTAAAAATGGCGGGTGATTCTCTGTCAGCATCTACATCACTCAAGGAATACTTGAAAAGATATGAAAACAAGGATGAGGAGGAGAGGAGGAAGAAAAAGAAAAAGAGGAAAACTAGACCTGATGCATTGGGTGTTGTGGTTGTTGATGAAGACCCTGTTTGGCAGAAACCAGTGAAGCTTGAGGACGAAAATGATGATTCAGCAGGTAAGAAATTAACATGCATACTATCAGAAAGATAGCAACTTAAATTTTATCTTGATTGAGGTTTTGACATTTGAGGACACCTTTGTAGATGAAGAAAAGCCCGTGGTTGATGAAGATATTGAAGTCAAGCGGATGAAGAGACTTGAGCAGCTTAGGGCCAGACGTGCAGTTGGTGCTATATCTGATGATGGAAGTGGTTGGGTTTCAATTTCTGATACTCCCAAGCTTTTGAGTTCAAAAGACGAAATTTCTGATATATCTCCACCTTACAAACATAGGGTTCGGAATGACACTCCTTCACTGGAACCTGAATTGAAGCCTTCAGGAAGCAGTAGAGAAGTTACTGACTTATCACCACCACGAAAGCTGCAGAGGCATTATGACAGTCCATCGCCAGAACCTGGAACAAAACTGTTGCACTTTTCTGGTACAGACTCAAAAATTCTGAAATTTGATGAGCAAAACTCTGATATCTCTCCTCCTCGTAAGCCAAGGGCTAGATATGACACGCCTTCACCAGAACCTGACCTTAGAACATTGGAGTCTGGCAGAGAGGTTGTTGATTTGTCACCAACAAGGAAGCAAAAAAATCACCATTATACTCGATTACGAGAACCAGATTCAGTGCAATTAAAGTCCTCTGGAACGGATCTTGATCTATCCCCTCCTCGCCGACATGTTTCTCATAAGCAACCGTCCCTGAAGCAGCCGTCAAAAACTGGTTTAATTAGTGGGCAAGAGATGAAAGAAGAGATTACTAGAATTAAGAAAGATGATTGGGAGAGGTAATTGATTCTGCCATGTTTGTATCATCTCAAGCTTCTTTTAATTAGCTCCTTCTCTTTCTTGGAGTATGGGAGATCTTCATTTGTGTAAAATAGCAGGAAAGATTGATTCTTGCCCTTTCATTTTATATGATGTGTCGACTAAATTTCTTCCTTTAACTTGTACTTATCATAATAGGTATAAAGATATGGATCCTTCTATAAGTGGGCGAGGTGCTGAGCCTATATTTCGTGATAAAGCCACAGGTCAGTGAAAATTAAGGTTGTGTTGGTTGTGCCTTCTTTCTATTTGGCTATGTACCAATGTTGTATTGTGTTCTCTTTCCTTCCTTTTCCAGGAGCACGTGTATCGAAAGAAGAGTTAATGAAAACAACAAAAAAAGATGAAAAGCCAAAGGTAATATGTTTACACTTTCACTGGTCTGGTATTTTTTTAAATCTGTTTTATATTGATTATTATGGTCAAGTATACAAAAGAATTAGAAAAGTGTAATTACCATCTGTTGAAGACTTTAGCCTTGTGTAGTATATGAAGTTCGGGATGGATATAATCATGAAATATAAATTTAAGGTATTGCATCATCTTGGGAAATCCTTGAAAGGGTTGGAAGAACTGAATCCATGAGGCAACAGTTAGAAATCCAGCAGTGTTCTCATAGTGCAATTTGACTCAACAGCAAGCTTTGCATCTGCTTGTGCAATGTGCCTCCTAAGAGCCCATTAACTACAAAGGGTGCTTTGGTAGATAGGCTAAGGAGGATTGCAAGCGTGATTTGATTTGAAGAATTGGTTTGGTTCTTTGACATTGAGAGCAAGAAAGAAAATTTAAAGATGAAAAGATAAATATGTAACAAAATACATGTACTTTTTCGGTGTATGAAGAACTTGAAATTATGTGGTATTTGCTACTTCACAATATCTGGTGGTAGGGACAAAGTTGACTGTAGTACCCTGTAGTAAGCAACATTGAGGCGTATGATTGCTACTTCACTGTATAATTAATGTTGTATCCTTGACTTGGAGAAATCCCTCCAATTTATAAAGGATAACTGTAAAATCTTCTTCGATTGTACTTGTTGGGATACAATGAAGCTAATAGGAATTCAGCTTATTAGATTTAGAAGTGAAGTGAACCATCCAGTCTATAAAAGATAGCCCGTATGAAATTGTGCTTATTATAAAGGGGAGTGAGCCAACCTGTTAATAAAGGATGGTTGTAAAGTCCCAACTATGATTTGAATTCTGAAGGAGAAGATGATGGCCGTGGACAATTGGCTTAACCGAAATAAAATAGATTGAGAGTTAATCATTCTTTGAAGTAGGAGTAAGGATTGGCCATAGATTAAGAAAAGGGCAAAATTGGCTATAGAATAAGATGATGCACATAGGATTAAGGGTTGGCCCTAGGCATACCCCTGACAAGTATGCGAGAAATTAAATTTATATTACAAGTTTCAAAGTTTAAACTGAGAATGAATTGTTAATATATTTTCTTTCACAGGAGATAAAATTAGAATGGGGCAAGGGCCTGGCTCAGAAACGGGAAGCTGAGACAAGGCAGCTGGAATTGGAACTCGAGAAAGAAAAACCATTTGCCAGGACAAGGTAAACTTGATGAATGCTTCTTTTTAGTACCAATAATTCATAAAGGTTTCCAATTTTAATTGTTCTGTTTTCATTCTACATTTTCTTTGTTAAACTTGAGCTAATTATCTGGCACTTCCTCAACCCAATAGTTGAATTGAGAAAAATAATTGCATTGTGATTTAGTTGTACTGTGGTTTCTGAGATGGAACTAGTTTTATACTTGGACAACTTGTGTCCATCTGTCTGTAGCCATCTGTTCTCTACCCCTGCATTTGCTGTAAATATTATTCAGCTCTTGCCATCGATTGATATTCCTTGAAAGTTTGGTCCTCTCTGCAAATGTAAGTTCTGCAGCTTACTTTTGGTTATTTATGTTTGGTTTTGTGAGGTACTTTATGTGTTCTGTGGTCTGCACTGGGCAACATTGACATCTCGCTGCCCCATGTTCTTTATGATTGGTATATTTATAAAGGAATTATAAGCCAGTGTGTGACTTACTAGCTATGGCAATAAAGTATTAGTAGGATACAACTGGATGAGAGCAGAAGAAAAGATGATGGGTAAATTAGGCTTTATATCTGCATTGACTTCATATTTTCCTTGCTGTCGTAGTTAGGAATGATTTCTATGGAAATGTTCCCATATGGAACTTCGATGTTTTGCTTTTATATATAATCTTTGTTATTCCTTCTTATGATATGATGTAAAGCACTCTCTATGCATGTGTGAACTTGAGTTTTTTATTCCATTTATTGGTTAATGAGCCATCCTATTTGATGAAATCCACGTAAAATTTAGCTATAAAAAACTATTGTATGTTTGGTTAAAAACCATAAAACAGTGGCCTAGTTCTTGATTACCTCATTTTTTGTGCTCTCTTTTTACCGCAGGGATGATCCAGAACTTGATAGAATGTTGAAAGAGAGAGTTAGATGGGGTGATCCTATGGCACACTTGGTGAAGGTAACTTACCCATTGAGTTTAGTTTCACAGATTTGCAATGATTTCTGATTTCTTTTTTGTCTTTCCCTAATGTTTCAGAGAAAGCATTCTGAGCTTGTTCTACCAGACCTAGGTGGTGATGACAAAATGAAAGAATCGGGGTTTATAATCCCTCAGGAGATTCCAAGCCACAGCTGGATAAGAAGAGGTTCGGATGCTGCACCAAACCGCTATGGCATCAAACCAGGGAGGCATTGGGATGGGGTTGATCGTAGTAATGGTTTGTTTACCTTCACCGCACAAGCTTTGCCTTTCATTTTGCTTCAAATGCTTGTACCTTGTAGCATGATTAAACACTGTTACAAATCTAGGGGGTTTCCCTTGTGCTTTGTCTTTAATTATAGCAGATTCTCCATGGTGGTTGGATTAAATTACAGGAGTAGATGAAATTTTGATGATCTATGCTTCTGATGCAAAAAAAATAATTTCTCTGATGTTGTGCTGCTTTTTCTGGTAGGGTATGAGAAGGAGATGTTTAAAAGAATGAGCGAGAAACGGGCTACAGAAAGGGAGGCATATCTTTGGTCGGTATCTGACATGTAAAAAGGGTAACAAAGGTGGCACCATGTCCTGTCTTTCTTTCTTTCTTTCTTTCACTGCCTAGAAGTAGAAGGTGGAAGCAATTAGGGTTTAACAGAATTTTACGAATTGTGTGCTTGTTTGAGCTTTCTGTATCTCCCCTGTTGACAAGCGTTAAAATGAGTCTTGTTATTATAGGCTGCTGCTGTTGAGAAACCAAATTTTTAGCTCATCTAGCTGTGCCCTGGCTTTGTATTTGCATTCTAAAGTATTTTTTTGTACTTAAAAATTAAACACGTGAAGTGAATAAATTAAAAATGAAAGTTGGAAAATATTTTCTAATTAAATATGCCTTGTGTAATGAAGGTGGGACTTAAAAAGGGTCAATTTGGTTATTGTCTTTCACCTTTCTGAATGGGACTATATTGACAGTAAGTAAACATGGATTACTGTTTGGTATATCTTCTATTATATTCTTGTATTTAGTTTTTGTATTCTAGGATATGATGTTTGGGATATGTCTTTATAAATTTTTTACATCTTTTACCATTTTTTTTTTTGTTTCACATTTCATTCAATGTTTCATTTGTCACAATGTAGCCACTTGTCATCCAATCTAATCTAAAAATGCAATTAATTAATGGTATGCATCGTACCCTCTACCCTATTTCGTTTAGTATCTTAGGGTGGGTTTGGCGCTGACTTAAAAGGTAATGCTAAGTATAAGTCGGTGGATTTTTTTTTGAGTGTTTAGGGTTTAGAATGTATGGTATAAAAATATAAAAAAATTACTTATTAATGAGTTTTTCGAAAATGAGTAACTCTTTTTTTAAAGACTTTGTCAAAAATTTTAAAAATAAGTTAAGAATTTTGTACTAGAAAAGTTAATAATTTTAAAATTAAATATTTAGAATTTTAACGAATTTTTTTTATAATAAAGGCCTAATAAAAAGTTCATACTAAATTATAATTACAGTAACAATTAATAAATTTTTAGACCCTGTTTAATTTCTAAAAATATGTTTTAATTTATAATTAAAATATCTTAACATTTTATACTTCAATAAGTTATAATATTCTTTAGAAAAAATTAAAAAAATGAGTTTTTATTGTCTATTAAGAGATTTAATTATTTAAAAAAATTAAATTAAAAAACAAAGAGTATTTTCTACGACTTTAATAAATACTATTCTCCTCCCCTGTCAATGTATTTTATTGTCTGGGAGGAATTACACGTAATTGTAGGGTTTACTATCCTTTTACTATTGTCCAACTACTATTAAGCTTTTATTTTTGTTCAATGCATAATGATTGAAGTTAATTTAACTGATCAATTCAACAAGTGTGATTATCCTAATGATGATATAGCATGCCTTAGTGTGGATCTCACTAGTGGATTAAAAAACCTCACTCATTGACTTGGGTAACAAAGTATGGTTTTGGTTGTATTGGTCACTTTTTTTTAGTGTAAATCTTTGTTCCTCACCTCTGAGACTAAATTGGTTATTGTGTTGTGAAAATTGTAATCAATGTACCTTAAGCTATTCTTGCAATAGGATCGCCTTTGGTCTAGGGCAATCCACTTTGACTCACTTTGATAGTTTACACACTTTTGTATTGAATTTTTTTACTATTGTATTTATGTTACAGGCTTATAATATTTTAAATTAATTATTTAGTATCACTTATTAATTCTAAAAATAATTTACCCACATAATCAAGAAACATAAATAACTCATAATAGAATGAAGGATCAATCACCATGCATTGTCTCGGGATCTACACTTCTAGATCGACACTTTCGAGATTGTACTTGCATGCAAGAGAATAAGGTATGGCTAAGTCTCCTAGTTTGACCTCCAACTCTCAAATTAGTAATACTACTAAAAAAAAAAATGATAATCTTTTAGTCTATAATTTTACTTGTACGGGTTCTTTTTTAAGATATTTGAAATTGTTCTTGAAATTGTTGGGATTTTTGAATTTTTTTTGGAAATTTTTGAGTTTGACTAATTCTCAAGTTTAATCAATATTAGATAGTAAAATCTCTTATTTGAATTTAGATTGAGATCTAGGAATTAGATCCACTTAATTCTTTAGATCTGGATTGGGTGAGGGGAGATGAATTTTAAGTACATGACTAGATTTGATTGGCTTAGGGGCATTTTGATAATTTTGTTATGCCACATTACTTGTCCCCTCACTTTGCAAAGTGAGCTATGGAACCACCTTAGTTTAGGAAGTAGCTTACCTCGAAGGTGATAGGACTTCATTATATATATATATATATATAATTTTAATTTTAAATTTGTGTTATTTTTCTTAATTAAAAGTGTGACTTTGTGCGAATTTTATATAATTAATTTTTTTTAGTAAAGGAAAATGGGGACAAATACAAATAAGTGGGTCCTCAAGAAAATATTATAAATTAATTTATAAACCTAATATTATAAATAAATACAAACAAAAAGAGAAGATGAAGATCAAGGAGAAGAAAAAGGGAATGTTGAAACCAAAGAAGATGAAGATTAGTAGAAGAACATATAAAACAAAGAGAAGATGGTGAGTAATATTGTTCTTCTTGCTCAAAGGGATGGTCGAACGGGGGTTTGCAATGGCAAGGAAAGGACTTTAGCGATCAATCTGTCGAAGGGGTGGCAGGCACCTGCAAGCATTTCGACGTTCAAGTGAGTAAGAGAATAAATGGGCAGAGTATTAGTAGGGTAGAAGAGAACATATATTGGCTTTGGAGAGAGCTAGTTTATATAGAATAAGGAGAGATCCTTGTGCATGCATGTGTCGTGTGTTTATAAGGTGGCGGGACTGGATATTCGGCGCTGATGGAGCTTCCTGACGGTGGCATGGTGCTGATAAGACCCTCATTAATGTGGATGTGATCTGTCATTAATGATGATGAGATCTGCCATTAATGAGGATGAGATCTTGAGCGAACGCGTGGAAGTACCCAATGTAGGGTTGCAAAGATGCTATTGCAGGCTGGCATAGGGTCAGGAATTAGACTGGGGGTTGAGATTGGGTTGGTACAGTCTAAATATATAAATAGAAACGAATGAGGTCTTGGTAGAAAGCCGTTGACAGGTTCCACAAAATAGGCAGAAGGTGTAACCCGTTGAAGGAAAGTCAGCTAGGAGAAGAAGAAAAAGGGGAAGCAGGGTTCGGTAAAGCACAAGTCAGTAGAAAAAGACAGCAGATATAGGGAGGGAGAATTTTCTTTATGCTTGGAATACCTCAAAGAGGAAAAGGTTACACATCTTGGGTCTTATAGAAGCCTTTCATTTAGTCTTTGAAGATGATTCGATTATTGAATTTATAGATGATACTACTAGAATGTCCTTGCACAACAGACTATTACACAACAATGATGGATTTGCAACTAAACATTCGTCGTTGATCAGGGACGGAATTGTAATGCTATATGTTGTTGCTGCTTAGCCACGGAAGATAGTGTCACAATTCCGTCTCTAATCAACGACAAATGTTCAGTTGCAAATCAATCGCTATTTTTAATGACAAATTACTTTGTTAAATATTTATGTTGTCATTTCGTCGTTATTGTGGTTGTGAATTTTTTTTTAACAATGCTATTCGTACTAAGAATAATAATTTACTTTTGAAAAGTTTTACATATTGAGAGATAAAAGGTAAATGTATCAATATCTAATTGTATCAAAATATAGAAATTTGAATTTCCAAATTTTTAATTGTAATGTAGTTTGTAAAGATTAAAAAAACCTAAATCCTAAACTGTAAAAACCTAATAGTAGGTGTGGTCGATTTCCTAGTTCTCTTCTGGTGTATGAAATGGAGGAGGCTCTATGCAGACATTCTATTTTCACAGTTAGTGCACAAGTTTCTTTACTTCTGAGAACCACTGTTGCCATTATTGTTGGGCCGTAGGTTACACAGAAACTAGAGACATTTCTGATAGGAAATGAAAACGTGGAAACAATATTTTTCTAAAAAAATAGGAAACAGAAACGTGGGGTAAATTGTACATTTAAAAAATATAAGAGGTTTTTGTAAATATAATTTTTAATATAGAAAAAAATAAAAAAAATGCTCAAACATAAACAATAAACATAAATTCTATAATGTATTCAAATAAATATAAATATAAATATAAAGTTCATAATACATTCAAATAACCATCAACAATATTTAGAAAGCTCTATTATCCTTACATTACTTAGTAATTAAAAACAAATAGTGAATTTAAATAACAAAATCAAACATAATATAATTTATAAAAGTTCATTCAGTTCATCATTCTCTATCTCTATAGACTGGCTAACATCTTCACCAAAGAGTACAAACTCCAACTTTGGTTCATCTAAAGAGAGATTAGCAAATTCAAGATTAACACCCACATTTTCCATACTCCCAAATTCATCACCACCTACATCCCACATCTTTGTCTTTTTCTCATAGTATTGGGAGGTGTTTCTCGATAAAAGACGAAGATTATTATGAACAAAGACCAAATCCTCTGCATATTTTGGAGTTAATTTATTCCTTCTAAATGAATGAACGAAAGAATAAGTATTCCAATTCCTTTCAGAACAAAAGGAAGAAGTAGGTTGTCCATGTTAGATCGGGAGGTGCTATGACACACACCAAGAGGGGGGTGGATTGATTATTTTAAAAACTTGATATAACTTGAAATCATTTTGATAAAAAAAAAATAGTTTAATGCAAGTGAGGATAATGAAATGATAGCAATGATAAACAAATCAAATAACACAAGTAATAGAAGAACACAAAGGATTTATAGTGGTTCGGCTTAACCCAAGCCTAATCCACTATTATTAACTCCTCACTAAAGATTTTCAAAACAATCCACTATCAACCCCCTACTCAACCCAAGTAGGTCATCTAGTCATCGACTAGAAAATTTACAAACCTCCCAATCAAATAAGCTCTCTAGCTACATAAGCTAGGAAATACAAGAAATGTACAATTAGAGAGAATCTAAGAGATGAATCTCTTAGTTACAATGTCTCTTAAAAATGATACAAGACTTGAATGAAATAATACAAGTTAAAATCAAAGTCTTGAAGAGAGAAAATTAAAGCACAGTCAATATAAATATAAATGTGTATACGATGTAAGCTCAAATAATTTTCTTTCCATCTATTAGCCTCTTCTTGATCATTCATGAGTTGTATATATAGGCATCCATAAAGATTGAAGAGAAAACTAGCTGTTTGTGACCGTTAGAGTTTGAAAAACTAGCCTGTTAGAATCTTTCTGCAAAAGAGATAGTCGACAGAATATAATGTATAGTCGACTATATTTTCAAATAAAATAAGGCATAGTCGACTATTGTTTAACAAAAACTACTGATAGTCAACTATCACATTCACATAGTCTACAGATACAAAAATATGAAGAAAATTTTGAATATCATGAGTATACATAGTCGACAGAATAAATAGTATAGTCGACTATCATTACACAATAGTCGACAAAAGCCATACATAGTCGACAGAACATATAGACATAGTCGACAGATACAAAAATACGAAGAAGATTTTGAAAATCATATACAAACATAGTTAACAGAAAAAAAATCATAGTCGACTATCCATAGATATAGTCAACAGAACACAAACACATAGTCGACTATTTTTTTTTATAAAAATTGAATCGTTAAATGATAACATGAAAAAAGAATATTTGAATCATAAAATTCTTTAACATTGAACTTTTTTAACTTTATTTCATCATCAAAATTATATCAAAGGCAAAATATCAGTCCAAGCACCTTAAAAGCTGACATTTGAAGCAAAAGAGCACTGTGAACCATAACATGCCCACTACTTCCTAAATTCCCTGTTATAGCTATTCAAGATAGCATTTGGATCTCCAAATGGCTCACTTTTGAGAGAAAAATTAGCAAACTCATCATCAACACTAGCACGCTCATCTGGATTAGGAAAAAGTCTCCTAAAACATTTCATTCTTTATGTGGAGACATCTCCATCCATATGTGGAGGCATTCTACCTTCTCTTTCTTGAAGCCATTTATCATTATAATACTTTCAAAAGACAAAATCAACAAAAATTTAAAAATAAAAAAAATAATACATAGAGTATTGAATTAGTAAGAAATGGAGATTGAATTTGAAAATTAACTCAGGTTCAATGAATGATCTCGGCAATGTAATGAAATACTATGTTTTGTCCAACGAGCAAGAAGAATACGATGAATGACATGAAAAAATGATGAAAAATCACTTAGCAGCTTGCCTTCATGATCATAAATAACCTTCTTCATCTTGAAAACCATAGAATCCCACATCTCATAAACCAATTGAAGGCATGACTTGTTTGTATCACAAACTCTAATCATATCATAAATAGGTGTTGTGAAAACAAGAATATAATTAATTTTTTCCCACAAATCCTCATTCACAACCAATTCACTAACAAATCGAGCTTTTCCTTGGTCATCATCTCGATATTGTGCCCATTCATCACTCATAACCATTGCTTCAAGTGCACGTCTAATAAGTAAAGATATTTTAAGCATAACAACAATAAAAGCAAATCGAGTGTCAGCAACTGCAAGCAGCTTCAAAGAACTAAACCGATTGAACATGGCTAATCTCATTGAATGATTCATTTAAAAAAAAATTATAACCTAAAGCATCTCCATGCATTTCAGTGATCCAATGACACTCATCATGTCTCTTAATTACTTTCTAAATTCTTAGCTACACATATATTCTTCAAAACAAGATTAAGTGTATGGATAACACAAGGAGTCCAATAAATATGTGAAAACATACCTTCAATGATTTCCCCAGCTCCTTTGCAATTAGCATCATTATCAGTAATAATCTATACTACTTTTTGGTCACCAATTTCATCTATTACCTCTTTCATCAAATTAGCAATAAATTGTTTATCCTTTACTTCACCTGAACAATTCACAAATTCGATAAATATTGGACCATTTTTAGAAACAATCAAAAAATTAATCAAATATTTTATTTGCGGTTCACTCCAACCATCAGTAACAATGCTAACACATTTTCCCAACCAAGTATTTTTAATAGGTTACAACAATTTTTCAACATTTGTCTTTTCTTACTGAAGTAGTGTGGTCCTCAACTTATTATAACCTGGAGGCACATAGCCACCCAATGGATGATTAGCAGGAAATGAATAAAAACTCAGATAATATAGGTTTCTAGCAAGATTAAAAGACAAACCCCCAGTATAGAACATTCTAGCAATCTCAGCATCTAATTGTGCTCTAGTTTGCATGTCAAAAGCTCTAGCAATAAGTGAATCTATGGATTTTCTTTTGTTTAAATGTTCTAAAACTCTTGGTTCATGTAAAGATAAAGAAGGTCCCAAAGAAACACTACTAGTTGGTAATGACACTTGTTTATATTGTGAAATTGAAAGTTTTTTTGCAACTTCTCTTTCAATTTTTTTTCATGTCAGCTATAATTTAAAGACTTACCTTTTTACAACAAGCAATCCCTTTCCCAGTGATATTTAATAGATGAGCCCTAACTCTTGTGTATGTCCCAAATTTTTGCAAACTACAAAAGTTACAAGTCCATTTCCAACTACTCCCTCATTCTCCTATTTTCTCAATTCTAGTCACATATTTCCATAACAAACTATTTTTTTCATCTTTATTTTTGGATGTAATACTGCTGCTAGATCCTGAACTTGAAGTTGAATGAGTCATATGAC
This sequence comes from Diospyros lotus, assembly GCF_014633365.1. Lineage (NCBI taxonomy): Eukaryota > Viridiplantae > Streptophyta > Magnoliopsida > Ericales > Ebenaceae > Diospyros > Diospyros lotus. The sequence goes on from NC_068348.1 coordinate 23,230,278, forward strand.
CTATGAGTTAAATTAATAAATCAATAGATGATCAAATATAAGATTCATAATATAAGATTAAATTCCACCAAATCAAATATATGTAACAGTCCACAAATTTATAAATACAACGTTGCTCCAAAAAAGTTTTAACCTATATTAGTGTTTATTGTTTATAGCCTTTAAATTTTTCATGAACTAACAATATATGATTAAAATGATAAATTAACAATATACTTGAGAAACTAACAATCAGTTAAGTAAAAATAGTAAACAAACAATATATGAACTAATAAGTGTTAAACATATATATTTTCGCATACATATACATAAATATGTATACTGTTAAGTGTTAAACATTTATATTTTCACATATATATAACTACTAACTTTATATATTATTAACTTATATATATTTTTGCATATATATACTGATATTGTTAACTTATATATATATATATATCGAGAGAGAGAGAGAGGGAGAGAGGGGATGAGGGTTACTTACAGTTACAGAAAGGAAGGAAAGACCGACACTGGCATTGGTAGCGAAAGGGCCAAGAAAGAACAATCGGTAGCGGGAAAAACTCGAAGGATGATGGAGCACCAAAGTAGACAATGGAGCACCGGAGCAAACGACAGAAGGTTGAGAATAATTGGTGGCGAGGGAGATTGAAGGACTGGAAGCAGACGATAGCATGACGAGGGTGATTGAATGAGAATAAATGACTAGAAAAAGAAGAAAAAAGAGGGGAAAATGGAGGAGAATGCTTTTTGTAGGGATCCACAACACTCGCTGAAAAGCATTTTTGGGTTGAAAACGCATTTCTAATAAGTTCTTTAAATTTTGAAATAGCTTGAAAGTTTTCAAAAATTACACAAACGGCCTGAAAAAACGTTTCGAGCCGTTTTTCCTGTTTTCGAAATGGGAAACGGTTCGGAAACGTCGAAACGGCATCTTCGAGGCGTTTCTGTGCTTCACAAGTTGGGCCTACTCTTGTGCTTGCTATAGGTGCTGGACCTGTTATTGTGCTGGACCTATTCCTCCATCTGATGCTAAAATTGCTTTTGCATCTACTAGTAGTCTTGCTAGAACTTCTGCTCTAGCTTAGCACGTATCTACTCACGCAAGCGGTTCTTTATGTCTTTATTAAGCGGAATGGAAGATGTAACTATCAAAGAACTACCGATTGATTGGGTGTAAAACCCCGATTCTTGGGAGCCGAGGCCATACACTCAACGTTTCTTCTCCCTACCCACAACCTCCAAATATATCTACCTAATGTCTATTTCTTACGATTCTATGCTCCCCTTCTCTGATCGAGAAACAGAGGCAACTAATGACTCCATTTGATTCTACATATGATGCCATTATATAAAGACAAGTTCATTTAGTTATTAAATTCAAAGGAAAAGCCAAATTCATGACTTATTTAACCTATATTCTCTGGACCATTTGTCTATATATAAATATTTGTTGGCCATCGGTTGACTTGGTGTGGGTTTTCTTGAAAACCTCGAACAAATTTGGCTTATGTCCCAATTTCGTGGCCTAAAAATTACATCGATCAAATAAAATTAAAAATGTGAACCCATGTAAGAGAATGAGGGACATGTAAAAATTCTCACCAATCGCTAAGTATGCCAAATGAAGGATATAGAATCCCTGATGTGGCGAGATGGACCTGAACCGTGACCACTAATCTCACTAAGTTGGTTCTTTAAGGCCTGCATGGCTTGGAGTCTAAACTAGTCAGTGGCCCAATTGAGTAGAGCATTGGAAAACATGATTTTCCTGGGGGATTTCTATAGGCTCCCATCTATGATGAAACTTGGAAAACATGTCGGAGTACCGCCTCCCAGCCTATTGTTGCCATGCCAAATTGAGTAGAGCATTGATAGCCTCATCCTCTGTGAAATACTTTTGCAAGAAAGAAACAACAAAATAGATAATAATGACCTTATACTTGAAATCTAGCAATTATTTCTATCTTGAAATATTTTCTTAACCATACTCTTTTTGGAAATATTTTCGTCTCTAAATTTTACCTAATATCAAAGATGGATTGGAATCAGAGACGATAATATTTTTGTCTCTAAATTTTGTTTGATATCAAAGACAAAAAAAAATTTATCTTCAAAGTTTTTTTAAAATCAGAGACGAAAATGTTTTTGTCTTTGAATTTTTCCTAATATTAGAGATGAAATGAAATTTTTTCAGAGACGGGAAAAATTTTCATCTAGTTTTTTTGAAATCAGAGACCAAAATTTTTCCATTTTTAAATTTTGTCATGTCTATTCAAAATAGAGAGGAATTTTAAATCTTTAATTTTCGTCTCTAAACCCCTATATCTCTCTCTCTCTCTCTCTCTCTCTATATATATATATATATATATATATCAACACTCTATTGCCTAACAGTTGGATCTCATTATTTTCTTCCTCAGCCTATTGCCATCAACTGCCAATTAATAGAGTTTTTCCAATTTAAGGTAAAAACTTAATGTTTTTTTATTTTATTTTTAGATCTAGTGAAATTCAATTGTTGGATGATTTTGAGTTTTGGGTATGTTGGTCACAGACCAAGATGATTCTAATGATTGATTCGGATCATCGAAATTTGACATGAATGATAGTCGGCGATGCCTTTCCAGAAATGGGTAGTATTTTTTCAAAAAATTAATTTTTAAATCTATTGAGACCCGACTGTTTGATCATTTTAATTTTTAGGTATGTTGGTCACTAGACCAAGATGATTTTGAAAATTTGTTTTGATTGTCGAAATTTACCATGGACAGTGGCCAACAATGCCCTTCCAAAAATTGATAGCATTTTTTCAAAAAATTAATTTTTAGATCTATTGAGACCCAACCATTGGATCATTTTAGTCTTTGGTTATATTGGTCACCAAACTAAGGTCGTTCCGATGATAAGTTTCAATCATTGGAATCTGTCATGGATGGTGACCGACTATACCCTTCCAAAAATAGGTAGCCATTTAAAAATTAATAATAATTTTAGATCTATTGAGATTCGATTGTTGGATTAATTTGGTTTTTTGTTATGTTAGTCACCAGACCCAGGCCATTTCAATAATTGGTTCTAATCATTGAAATTTTCCATGGACAATGGTCAATGATACCTTTCTAGAAACAGACAGTCTTTTTTCAAAAAATTAATTTACAAATCTATTGAGATTCGATCGTTAGATCATTTTGGTTTTTGGGTACGTTGGTAATCAAACCAAGGTGATTCCTATGATTAGTTTTGATCGTCAAACTCTACCATTCACAGTGGTCACTGAATAGTAATTTTTTTCCTCCATAGTTGATTTAGAGAGAATTATTTCTTTCTCTAATTTTTTTAAGCCCATATTTTGATTAGAGATGATTTTTTTTTGTCTTTAATTCAAAATAGAGACAAAAAGTTCCCAAACTTTAGAGGCATAACAAATTTTGTCTCTAAATGTTAATTAAATTTGACTAAATTTGAGACCAATTACACAACCAAATTAGAGATTGAATTTTTTTTAAAGCCTGAAGAAATTTCGTCTTCAATAGTGACGAAACAAAAATATTTGTCGTTAATTTTTTAGTGACGTGCCTTTTAGAGATGAAATTTTGTGGGTTTAGAGATGGATTTCTTCTGTCTTTGACCATGATTTTTTTTTTTAGTGTTGGCAATGCAGTTTGACGTGGAGTTTGGGCAACTAAATGCCAAAACTGTCTTTCATCATGAAAACTTGGAAAAGGACATCTACATGGCTTAACCTAATGGTTCTGTGAAAGAAGACAATAAGGAGAAAGTTTGCTTGCTCAAAAAGTTTTTGTATGGATTTAAACAATCACCTAAACAATAGTATTTGCAATTTGATGAGGTCATGATTAAATCAAGCTTCAAAAGAAGTGTATAAGATAGTTGCATGTATGTTAAGTGTAGAGATTGACATTTACCTCTTTTTATATGTTAATGCTATGCTAATAGCATTAACAAATAAGGGTAAAAGGCTAAATACATATTTTTGCCCTTGTACTTGCACGTTTTTTTCAGTTAGACACTTGAACTTTATGTTGTTTCAATTATACATCTGAACTATGCAATTTTGAGTCAATTTAACTTTCTATACTTTGACTTTTTTTTTTAAGTAAACACTCAAACTTTTCATTGTTTCGATTATACTCCTGAATTATATATTTTTAAGTCAATTTAACCCATTCTTAATAGTAATATTATATGTGATTGGTGTATCTAACACTTGTATTGATTAAATACGCAACAAAATACACAAACACAGAGGTGTAACATTAAATTTCACTTTAAAGTGTCCAATAATATTTTTTCAAATTTTCTCTAATTTTTTGTTGGTATTTTAATGCTTTATTTTTTAATTATATATGGAGAAAGTTAGTATTATATAATTATTTATTTAATTCATAAGTTTGCAAAACATATTTAAAACACAATGATTATAAGAAAATGATATTTGGATACTTTAAAATGACATTTAATGTAATACTTTTATATTTGTGTATTTTGTTACGTGTTTAATTAGTACAAGTGTTAGATACACCAATCACACAGAATATTACTCTTAAGAAGAGGATAAATTGACTCAAAAGTGTATAGTTCAGGGGTGTAATCGAAATAATGAAAAATTCAAGTGTCTGTATGAGAAAAATGTCAAAGTACATAAGTTAAATTGACTCGAATTTACATAGTTTGAGAATGTAATTGAAATAACAAAAAGTTCGAGTATTTAAATGAAAAAATCATACAAGTACAGGAGTAAAAATATATATTTTGCCAAGAGTGAAATTCAGAAACTCAAGTAGCAACTTAATGAAGAATTTGAGATGAAAGACTTGGGGAGAGCAAGAAGGATTTTGGGAATGTAGATCTCAAGGCACCGAAGTGGGAGAGAGATGTTTATCTCTCAAACAAGTTACATTGAAAAGGCATTGCAAAAGTTTTCAATGTCAAATGCCAAAGTAATAGCTACACTACTTGCTCAGCATTTCAGGCTTTTAGTAAGTCAGTCACTTGCTACAAAAGAAGAATTGGCTAAATTGAGGAAGGTTTCATACACCAATGCATGCAGTGGAGAGTGTCATATGCTCCATGGTATGCACACGACCAGATTCGTCATATGCCTTAAGCATGATCAGCATGTTAATTTATGGAAAATCTGGGAAGAGCACACTAGGAAGCTGTTAAATGGGTAATGTACCTTAAAGCACATCAACTTTTGGATTAAGGCTCTTGAAGAGAGAAGGAACAAGAAATCTTGGTGGGATTCTGTGATGCAGATTATAGTTGGGATCTTAATAACAGAAGGTCACTCATTGGTTACATTTTCCAGTTATTTTGAGAATACAATTTTCTAGAAAGCTTTATTACAGTCAGTGCTAGCACGCAATATGAAATTCAACTAAAGAGGCATTATGGCTTGAAGGCATAGTTGAAAAGCTCAGGATTAGGCAAGAATCAATGGCAATCAACTCAAATAGTCAAAGCGCAATCCACTTGACAAAAAACAATGTTTATCATGAGAAAATCAATCATATTGATGTACGAGTTCTTTTTGTAAGAGATAAGATTGAAAATGGATTGATCAAAGTGAAGAAGGTGCATATAGATGACAATCCAACTGATGTGGTGACAAAAGCAATGACTTCAACAAAGTTTGATAAGTGTCTGAACTTGATTGGAGTCACTTGAATGGATGCAGTGTAATAGGTGAGGATCTATGGTGCTATATCTTGGAGAGGGTTCATTAATTGTTGAATAAAGGCCCAAGGTGGAGAATTGTTGAGATTTGGTCCTATTATTCAGAGTTGGAAAAAGGGTTAATACCGTTATTGGTTATAAATAACCATTAACATGTCTTTCGTGGCTTAAGTTAGTATATAAGCCTACATATGATTTCATTTATAGAGACTAGTTATTCATGAATTACATGAGAGAATTCTGAGTACTTCACTTGTATAATTTCTTAGAAGTTCATGGAGTGTAAGTGAATTTGTAATGGGATTTGGCAAGTGAGGATAGAGATTGAATTTGGTTGTAATCGTCGATGCCTTGTACTATTTCTTTGACATTGAATTAGTGGATCTCTAGCATAGCACCAGAATTGGGTGTAGATTCTGCATTGGAATCGAACCAATATAAATCTTGGGTGTTCTTGTTGTTTTGATTGTTGTGTGTTTGTTTAAATACTGTGTCAACTAGATTCTGCATTTGAGTTATTGATTTGCACTCACAGATCGATTAGGGTAGGAGACGGAGGAGTAGTAGTTGTCTATCAATTTAAAAAAGTTGGATTGGAGAGTGGAGAGGGATAGACATTTGTGGAAAGTTGCAAGTAGAATTAAAAAACTCTAAAAAGTAAAAGAGTGTGTGTATATATATATATATTATTCTTAACAAATAAATTAGTTTTAAACGAATTATAAACGAGCTTATTCATGAACATAAATGAGTTGAACCAACTTTTATTTGAGTTAGACTCATTTATTAAACGAGATTTGAATTTCTATTTAAATTTACTTATTTACCTAATAAGTAAACATAAATGAGCTCAAATTGAACTTGTTATTTACCTAAGTAAACATATATGAATTTTTAATTTATTTTTTGCATGTATACAAGATATGTCACCTTCTAATTATCTTTAGTAGAAGACCTTGTACTTGTCCTTCTAAAAGTCAATTCATTATAGAAGTGAGAAGATATGCATTGTCACGAATGAAGTATATTCTTTTAAACGGTAAGATCAATAATACGTGTACAACTATATCTATATATATGAATATGATAGATAATTACTTGTTTATTTAAATAAACCTCATTAGTCACTATATACATGACAAAGAAAAGATAATGGCGGCCTCGTATTCAAGATACTAAACTTAGGTTTAACTAATGTATGTACGTTGTTGGTGAACATATCTATGTTATAGAGTATTAATTGTTTCAAATTTTTTAATACCTAAGTTTAAGAAGTGACATATTCTCTCATATATAATTAATAAATAATATGGTGTGTTACGTCTGAAACATTGACAGCATACCAAGATTAAACCCTTATTTTAGTTGCTTAACAAAGTCCATGGTACGTAGTATTCTCCGAAAATACAATATAAATATATATATATATATATCATGGTAGGCTTTGAATACTTTTATTGAAGAAAGAAGGTTGGTCTTCAGGAGACAAGGAGAAACAAACAAGAGAGAGTATATGACCAAGGCCAAAATCACCTATATTTTAATGGAAAATGCTATTTATACATAATGGATGATCCAAAGACACCAAAATAACAAATATGCCCTCACTTGCAATGTTTCCCCTTCCCTTCCCATGGTCGCCTCCTCTCTCATCTCTCTCTCCTTTCTATGGGCGCCTCAAGCAATAGCTGACCGCTATCGCCTTGCACCGTCGTGGCTCCTGCCGTTGCATCCTCTCGTTGCCTCACCTAGAGGATCGCACCGACTGTCACACTATCGTCGCCCCCGCCATCATCAACAACCACTGCATCCTCTCGTTATCGCCTCGTGCCGACTGTTGCACCACCGTCACCCCCATCACTAGGCCATCATTTCTCTTTTCTGCCAAGTTCGCAGACATATTTTCCATGGATGAAGCCCAATATAGTTTGATCAGACTTCATCTATGGATGTCAAACTTCATTCAATGGAGTCTTACTCCCTCGATGAAGTCCGATTTGCAAAATTTGTCTAATCCGCGACCAAGAAAAGCCCAAAAATGTCAGCGTCAGTGGTAGGTGGGGGCGACTGTAGGTGCGACTGGCGACTATGGCTGGTAGGTAGGGGCTGACGATGGTGTGAGCTAGGGTGTAGTGGGGGCAACGACAGTGCAAGTGACGACACGGGTGGGAGCGATGATAGTGTGGGGGCAACGGCGGTGGTGGGTTTCTCAAGATTGGAGAGTTATGTGGAAGTGATTTGTGAGAGGGGTATTTTTGTTATTTTATTATGTGTGTAAATCTCTATGTAATTGTAGCATTGTCCTATTTTAATAATGACAGTTCACGTCTAAGCGGAAGGCTAAGTTTGACATGAATGGACAGAGAAGACAGACTTGGAGAGAAGGCACAATTAATTAATCAAACATGTTCGGCTGGTTAGGCATTTTTTTTTCTAAGTAGAATTATTCCATCAAGACAGCTTACACACCAACATTATAAACAAAAGATTTTTGAATCTGGAAATTAAAAAAAAAAATTGAGCTATATAAGAAACGATAAATTTAAGATACGTTTCAGTCCTCAATACAACAGAAATAGCTTTGCAGATGAGATCTATTTCATCAAGAAACCCCTAGAGAGTCCAGAGGGAAAATACGAGGCCAATAAGGACAAAGGAGCTGAGAGTTTGAGACCCTTTCCTTCACCCCAATCAACAAAGCCATTGGTCAAGAAAAATGCAATCCTAAGAGCATAAATATCTCTGCAAGAGAAGGGAACGTGATTATTGATTGGAATATAAAAAATAATCAAAAGTCATTGCACTACTGTCGACAAGAGGCCATTAAGTAGCCGCATGACTTAATTAACTCTTGTCCCCCATATAATTGATTGGTTTGGAAAACAATTATACATATGCATGCTAAATTCTTATATAAGAGAGCAAATGTCTTTTTTTGGTATAAAAATTTTGATTTATGCTTATGCATAAATACGTATATATGGTAAAAGCAACATATATAGAGTAATCGTTTTCTTTGCCGGAATATGAGAAGATATGTATTAGTAGTACCACTGGTGATTGAAATAAATAAGATTCACAAGTTGTACACACTGTTGGTCTCAGAATACAGCAATTCATTGTCATTCACGTTTTAATCAAATTTCCAACTCCATATATGTGTAGCACGTGTCTGCAGTCATGAACCATCTCTCTCTCTATATATATATCTATTATTGTATATATCCATCATCTTAATTAGCAACCTTGTTGATTAATTTCAATGGTGGTGTGCGTGCACAAAATTCCTATTATGGAACTCATTATTGAAAATGAACAAGCTAATGAGTCCTACAATCAAATAATGGCACCAGAGAAGTCAATATTCCTGTGGAACACCACCCTAGCTAGTATGACGTTAACTTTAATACTTATGATTATTAAGGAACGAACCTTATTTATATATATATGTGTGTGTGTGTGTGTGTGTGTGTGTGAGTCACTTTGGTGACATTTTTTCTTTTTGATAATATGCACGTATATTATATATGTATATAAAGTCTTTCTCCTTCCCAGTTGTATAATATGTACCAAGACTTGGAAGTGGTCGCATCAGAAAGTGAGTGGAAATGGGAGACTTGGGAGTCATGAAAATTAGGCCCGTCCTCTGCAATATATGCTCATTTTGCCTATATTAATTCAAGCTGCATTCACCCATCTTCCAGTAATTTGAAGTAATTATAAGTGACCATGCTATTAATTTTTCACATATATATGCTCACATTTTTATTCCCCAGTCCAGTTCCTTCTTCATTTTTGCCCCTAATTTTGACAATCTTATTTTTTTTTAAGTATCCTAAATGGAATAAACAATCTTATTAATTATTTCAAATAAATCTATCTTTAAAAAAAAAGAGAGAGAGAGAGAGAGATAGATTTTCCCCCTTGTGTGAAGAAAAAGATTTGATTTTTGACACATACAAGATCCTTAAGGCATGGGCGTTGGAGCCAATGTAAGAACATTGTCACTACATGCGTGTGTATATATATATATATATACACATACTAGCGATAACAATGGCTAGCTAAAATGTATATATATGGATGGCCCATGTTATATATTATATATATATTAATGCTCATTAATATCTATCACTCTCTTCCTGCTAAAATCCAAGTGCTTGCATCAAATTTTGGTGATATATCCGGTGCTAGGATAGCTAGTTAGGGTTTTCTCTTTTTCTTTTTGACTCCATTAATTTCCATACTACTGTAAAGCCCATATCCCCTCTATTTAACCCACGCCACGCCACGCCACTTTTGATTTCACATCATATTTATTTATTTTTCATATATTAAATATTACATATTGTACCATGGGTGCTGAGCCTGAGCTTGGTCTTCTTTCCCCCCTGCCCCAGCTCCAAAAATTGGCTCAATCTCAAGCGCACCCACCAGAGATAGAGAACCCTCCCGGCCCTTACTGGATGTGGAACCCTAATATGCAAGCCACCACTGAAGAAGACGAGTCGTGGGAGGTCAGAGCCTTCGCCCAAGACACCAACCATGCCATGGGCACCACCTGGCCACCACGCTGCTACACTTGCACCTTCTGTAGGAGGGAATTCCGGTCAGCCCAAGCCCTAGGCGGCCACATGAACGTGCACCGCCGAGAACGTGCCCGTCTCCACCAAGCGCCGTCCGTCTCCTCCTCCTCCGCCGCCTCCGTCGCTGCTGCCGCTCCTTCCACCCTAATAATCCCATCTTATCAAGAATTCATCAACAGTAGTACTAGTGGTGGGCTTTGCTTCCTCTACTCCTTACCAAACCCTAATGGCATCTTCTCTCCTACTTCCATGATGAACAATGCTGCTGCTGGTATGGACACATCTCCTACTCTCTCTATTTCACAATGCCCCCAAAGTAATAACATGGTATTGCCATATCCACCTCCTCTTAATTTCCCAGTAACATCACCCAGCATCGTCAATTCCTCTCTCTGTCATCAGTCCAGAGCCGCCACTGATCCGTTGGCATGGATCAATAACGATAATAACCAAAACTACGACGGCGGCTCGACCGTCGTCGGAGAACTTGATCTGGAGCTCCGGCTAGGACGCAGTTCATAACAACGGCAACAACATACAGTGTGGGTATTTTTTTTTTGGGGGGGGGGGGGTTTGTTTTTCTGCTTCATCACGTTTGAGATCAGAGGGTTCCACAAACTGGGTGGACTTTTATCTAATTTTTTTACGTTGTTTGATTGATTATTTCATTGGGTCTGACTGATGAGCCTTAATTTGTGGCAAAAGGGATGGAGGCCTTGTATATAAATTGGAAGAAAATAAATGAAGGATTAAGTTTGAAAGGAAGAACTATCAAGGAAGGGTTTTGAGTGCTAGTGGGAAAACCTTGCAGTGCAGTGTCATTTTCTGTTTCAGATGTCTGAGTCATTAACAGTCTTTGGGGTATATTTCCGTGGGGATTATTATTTACTATTTTAGCCATTCTCCGAGATTGCAAAACATTCCATAGATCAGGTATTCAAATAGTCTCACTATTAAATTACACCATATATATTTAATTTTTATTATCTATGAATTACGCGTGAGGTTTTATTAAGTGAGATAAGATATTATTTTTAAGAATTAATTCAACAGCCAGACGAAATATTGTTTCATCTATATTTCAGGAATTCTCTATTTTTTTCCCTAAGATTGTCTGCAAAATCTTCTAAAGGGTTTTATTAATGTTTAAACCAAATTATTATTATTTTTGTAAATTAATAAGAACACATTCAAAAGCTATGCATATATATTTAAACCAAATTAATATATATGATTGCAAGTTTTGTCATTAGTTATGGCGCATCTCTTTATATATATTTCGATCATTAGCGGAAGTGATTGATGGGCAAGTTTTTCGGAGTTATCACAAAATGGAGAAGGGATTAGGAAATGTAACCAAAACAATTATATATTGGTTGAGAATTTAACATATTTTCAGAATATATATGTCAATATCTAATAAAATTTATTACGACTTTATAAACTAACTAATTTTGTAATATCTTCAACTGATTGCAAATTCTAATCAAGATAATAATTAAGAACTGGGTATATATGTGTTTTAGTTTTTAACATTCCTAAAACTTGTCCCTCCTCCCTGTGCAAGTACTTTTCTGGAAACATAATAGAAATTATCTAGCTACAAAGTAACCATTAATTGTGTATAATGTTCACTTCACAATCATGTGCACATGAATGGGGCATGTAATTGGCTCTTGAGCATTGGTATGAGGTTTGTCCGTCGGTACAATCTCTTTTTAGAGTCTCTATTATGAATGTTCCCAAGCAAAAAAAAAAAAAAAAGATAGCACAAGGCTTTACGCTAATCTTATACCAAAAAAAATTACACAAAAGTTCAATTCCATTTCTCTCTATAGGTTCCGTAAGGGTGAATTTTAGCACTTTATGGCCCTTCAACCACTTCCTTTGCTTAGCCTTCTTTTCAAATTCATCGCCTTCACCGCCATCTTCCATAATTCCCTTTCCACCTCCTTTTATATCACTAATTTTCAACCCACTTTGTCACGCGCTTCGAATGCTCATTGCTTTTATCGTTGTTAGCTATTGACCTTGTCGTCGACTAATTCAAGTGTCTGAATCCCAATTGCCTCTGTTTTAGTTCTATTTTGTTTGGGGTTTCTTCTTTAATTTGGTGCATCTTTGGCTAGTGCTCATGTTTATGCAAAATGGTCAACCCTATTTTTGGATGTTCTAGTGTTGATGTTTGTTTTGGAGCCATTTTTGTCTGTGGGCAAGCTCCATGAATGGCAATCGACATAGGTGGTTTTCTCTGTCGAAGCAATTCATTATTGCAAATATTGTTTTGTGTGTTATCAGTTAATTTGTTCTTTGAGATTGTGTCAGAGAGCACTTTTTTTTTTAGTTATGTACAGGCGTATTTTATTTCAATATAATTACATATGATGACTATAAGTTCTAGGAATTATATTCTAATGTTACAAAGGGTAGATTATTCCCTTTTCTTGCTTTGTAAAAAATTATTCTATCATGGAGAAGATCTTCTTCAGCTTGTGCATGTATTGTTCCAAGTCTGCCCTCTTTGTTTCTTTTTCTTTTTGTCTTGCTCTTCTTATGTTCATAGAAGAGCTTTGTTTTAATTTGTTTAGTTAATTTTTTATTGTTTGTTGTATTTTGTTGTTTTGCTAACTAAATTTATCTTTTGTTGTATTCCTTTGTTATAATATGCTCTCTAGATTTCTAGTTTTGGCTTGCTTGGAGCTCGCCTGCATATTAGTCATAGCCTTGTTAGGCCACTCCCCTATCCTTCTTTGGGAGAGACAAAAGCCAATTTAATTAACCTCTTGCCATATGATGGCTTTGTGTCCTAGCCAGTCATTCCCAATTCTCTTACTTGCAGCGTATTCTCTAGGCTTTCTTTGTGTTTATCTTTGTAATTAGGGAGTGCATTTGTGTCATATTTGTTGTTGGTTTCAACCTCCCCTTTATCTAGTCAATTTTAGTATCTATATATCCTATTTTTGGTGACTTTGACCTTAATGTTTAATTCTAGCTAGATTTAAAAAACAAAAAAATGAAAGAAGAAGGAAAGAGAAATTTTGAAAATAGAATCGAAATTAAGTTGATCTGGCTGCAACCTCCTAAAACTTGAAATTTTCCTAACAGATGTTATTTGGGTAGGAGCGCGTCACAGTTCCAAAACCATTTGTTTTTTGCTTGTTCCTTCTCTTAGCAGGTTGTTCCCCAATTAAGATAGCAGGTAAAATTTATGTGGCCTTAGAGGTGCTAGTTGAGGGGGATTTTTTGAGCCGCCCATAAATGGCGTGGTAAATCGCTATGAAATGTGGTTTCCCTACAAGTAGTTGTTTATTTCCTTTGGCAAGAACACAACAACAGATACTTTCGTGACAATGAGCGTTCCCTGCTCAAATTGATTACCAGATCCAAATCTCTGTTTGGACTCATTTGTCCTCTATGCGCTTCCCTCGATCATTGCAAAGTCTAGCTTTTGCTCATTACTAGCATTTTTCACCTTTGTTTATAACTTGCTCTTTATTCTTTTTCATTCTCACTAGCTCTGTCTAGATGTTTTTTCAGACGCTACTAATTCTCTTGTCTGTGAGTGTGGTTTTTTGCGGTCTCCCTATGTTATTATCATCATTAGGAGCAAGTTTCTCCTGTATCATATGTCATTATGCGAGGTGATTGGTTCCAATGGATGGTCGCCTTTAGATTTGATGGTGTCCCCCACGTTTCAGCCTTGGGGCCCTCAGAAGGCCTTAGGTGGGCCAGCCTTTGTTACCTTCCTCACTTGCCCTTGTTCAATGGTTCTTCAAAGACCAACTCATGTTCTCTCGAGCCTTTTATTACTTTGGGATGTGTTGTTGGTCTCCCTTATTTGCATTTTGTCTTTTGAGTTTTTTTCTCTTTGCTTTGAATGTTTGAGGGTTGTGGTTCCTTTTCTAGTCTAAGGGTTAGTTTGTTTTCTTGTGTCTTTGTGGGGTATGTCCTGTTTGTCTTTTTGTAAACTCTTGTAAGGTTTTTTTTCTTTTAATACATTTTCATTTACAGAAAAAAATCTCTCTATCACTTTCCTCGAGAAACACTTAATGTGCATAGTTGGACCTTGCATTATTGTTGTCACTAGATCAAACCGCCTTATCCACCTTTGTCTATTAATTTTTTGTTTTGCCCTTTATCGTTCTTTCCCCAAAACTCCTCTTTGTTGCTTACTCTATTTCTTTCTCTAACTCCCCTAAATCATCCTCATCGCCCATCATAACTTTAGATCTCTTCTTTGTTTCTTTCTTATAGTCCTTATCACAGCATCATATCTCCTCTTTGAGCCTTGATTTTCTTTCTATAGCATTTTGAAGGCTCATCTTCTTATGGTCCTTATGCTTAGGACATCTTTGCTTACCCTTCTCTTATTGTTGATTGGTGCTGTGCAATTCTTCTTGTTGTTTTCGCATGACATTGCTCTCTGCTTAGTGTTTTTACTGTTTATCATGGGCATCTTGCAAAGGGCTTAGCTATGGAGCCTAGGAAAGAGCTTATTAAGCTCTTGGTCACTTTTTCCTACCCCAACGTCTCTAACACTGCTAAAAATGGGTATGTCTCTTTGTTTTGCTTTATGCTCACATAACAAATGGTTGAGCTTCTAGTTTTAGTGTTAGTGCTTCTATGATTTTGTGTAGTGTTTGCTTGTTGGGACTTGTCATTATATTTTGGGCTCTTTTATTCTATGTATTGACTTTGTTGTCTTCTTGGATTCATTGTCACACAACAATAAATTTATAATTTACAGACAAATAATTAGAGTTAAATATAATTATTAAAGGTAAAAATCAATAAATATCTCTAAATATAGTATTATGTGCTTTTAACTTATCTAGTATCGGTCCCAAACCCAGATAAAGAAGAAGGGTTGTGTTAGGTAGCCGACAACCAACGTAAAACCTAATTAGATCCAAAACATGAACTCTAGACAAATTATGAAAAATCGTTGGGGCGTAACCCATCATAGCAACACGCTACACTACTCGCGTGTAGTGTCAAGTGAGATAGGGTCGCTGCATCGAGGCCCGGATGTAGTGACAAATGAGCAAAGGTCTTCGCATTTTCTTAGGCGGATGCGGGTAAATAAGCTAGTTCAAAATCAAAAATAAAATCAAAATAAAAAAACAAAATCAAATTCAAAGTCAAAGCCAAAGCCAAAGCCAAAAACAAAATCATAGATTAAGGATTGAATTATGGAACATAGGAACATTAACAGGCAAAGTTATGGAAGTGGTACATGTGATGATTAGAAGAAAAAATAATATTATGTACCTTCAAGAAATGAGATGCGTAGGGAAAAAAGCAAGAACTATATCAAAAATTAGATATAAAATAAAGTACACAAGAAATGATCGAGCGAAAAATGGAGTAGAGATTATTATGGATAAAAGTTTAGTAGATGAGATAGTGGATGCAAAGAGAATAGGGGATAGGATTACTATGGTGAAGGTTCGTCTAAGAAGAATGACTATGAATATCTTTAGTACATATGCACCACAAGCGAGATTAGATGAGGAGATAAAAAGCAAAATTTTGGGAGGACCTAGAGGGACTCATACAAATGATACCAAGAAGAGAGAAAGTAATTATAGGAGATGACTTAAATGGTTATGTGGGAAGAGATGGAAATAGTTATAGAGAGATACATAGAGGGTATGGATTCGGGGAAATTAATAATAAGGGTAAGTCTATTCTAGATTTTGCTATGGCATATAGGCTCATCATAACCAATACTAAGTTCAAAAAATGGGACGAACACTTAATCACATAAAAATGTCACATCAAGCACCCAAATAGATTACTTCCTCATGAGACAAGAGGATCGGATATGTTATAGGGATTGTAAGGTGATACCGGGAGAGTGTTTGACTACTCAAAAAATTCAAGAATTAGATGGTGGGATTTAAAAGGGGAGAAACAATTAATGCTCAAAGAAAAATTAAGGAGTAGAAAGAAATGGAATGGAGAAGGACAAGCAAATCAAATGTGGAGGGAAATGGCTATTGCCTTAAGAAGCACGACAAAAGTAGTCATTTGAGAGATAAATGGTAGAGCTCCAAACTATAAGGAGTCTTGGTAGTGGAAGGAAGAGGTACAATTGAAAATTAGAAATAAGAAAACTTGTTATAAGACTATATATCAATGCAGCAATAAAGAAAACCTAAAAAATTATAAAAAATAAAAAAGACAGCAAAAAGAGTTGGTAGTGAAGCAAGGTCGAAAGCAATGGGAATTTATATAAACGACTTGATACAAAAAATGAAGAAAGTGATATATATAAATTAGCTAAAGCAAGAAAAAGAAAAATAAGGGATCTAAACCAAGTAAAATGCATAAAAGATGAAAACCAAATTGTATTAATAAATGAGGAGCGATTAAGGAGAGATGGAAGAAGTATTTTACAAAATTATTCAATAATGATGGGGATATAAGAGTTAAGTTGAGACACCTTAGTAACTCCAAAGAGAACGTGAGTTATATATTTTATCGACGCATAAGTTCAAAAAAAATAAGATAAGTATTAAAAAAGATGAAAAATCATAAGGTAGTGAGATCGGATAATATACCAATAGAAGCATGGAAATGCATAAGAGAATAGGACATCTACTAACTAACGAATTATTTAACGCGATCCTTAAATTAAAAAAGATGTCAAATGAATGGAGGAATAGTACTTTGGTTTCTATATACAAGAACAAATGATGAGATGTTCAAAACTGTAGTCTGAATAACCTATATACAAGCCCTTAAGGACATGTATCACGATGCAGAGATAAGGGTCAGAACATGTGAAGGGAATGTTAAACCGTTTAAAATTATAATGGGACTGCATCAAGGTTATGCACTAAGCCCATACTTATTTACTTTTGTAATTGATGAACTCACTAAACATATTCAAACAGAGATACCATGGTGTATGCTATTTGCAGATGACATAGTGTTAGTGGATGAAACAAAAGAGGGAGTGAACACTAAACATGAATTGTGGAGAAACAATTTAAAATCTAAGGAATTTAAATTAAGTAGAAGGAAAATAGAATATATGGAATGTAAATTTAGTAAAAATGCAAGAATAGAGAATGTTATAATAAAATTGGAATACTAAATCATACAAAGAAAAGATCATTTTCGATATTTGAGATCAGTAATTCAAAAAGATGGAGAAATTCACGAGAATGTCGTGCATAGAATTAAGGCATGTTGGCTAAAATAGAGAAATGCTTCGGGGGTGTTATGTGATGGTAAAATCTCACTAAAACTGAAAAGAAAATTTTATAGGACAGATATAAGACCAGTTTTGTTGTATGGCTCTAAATGTTGGGCAGTCAAAAATCCCAACATAAGCAAAAGACGAGCATAACGGAGATGAGGATGCTAAGATAGATGTGTGGTTATACAAGAAAAGATAAAATTAAAAATGAGATTATTCGTAATGAGGTAAGAGTAGTGCCAATCGAGAAAAAGATGAGAAAAACTAAACTAAGATGGTTTGGTCATGTGAGAAGAAAACCAAGAGACGCTTTTGTGAGGAGAGTTAATGAAATGAACAATTAATCAAAAAAAGATATAAAGGTAGACCAAAGAAGACTTTAAAAGAGACATTAAAGTTTGACATAAAGTGTATGAATCCAAATGAAGATATGATAAAAGATAAAAATATATAAAAGTCTAAAATTCATGTAATCGACCCCACATAGTGAGATAAAGGTTAAATATGTTGTTATTGTTATGTTTCTAATAATAATAAATTGGCACTAAAAGTACAATGAGTGACGCAATTTGCCCCATTTGTTATATATGAATTCTATTTGCATGATCTCTAATTATAGTCTCTAATTGTATTTTTAGCTACAATTATTATTTTTAGAGAGACACATTAGATTAGTAAGAGGCAAATAATAAAATATTTAGAGACATTGATTTATTGATTTGTTTACCTCTATTAACTATATTTATCCACCTCTAGAAGACATCTCCATTGTATTGTTAGCAACTGTTGACTAAGAATGCCAAGTGGGTCCTTTTGTTGCATGGATTACGACC
This sequence comes from Diospyros lotus, assembly GCF_014633365.1. Classification (NCBI taxonomy): domain Eukaryota; kingdom Viridiplantae; phylum Streptophyta; class Magnoliopsida; order Ericales; family Ebenaceae; genus Diospyros; species Diospyros lotus. Next base: position 23,248,610 of record NC_068348.1, read on the forward strand.
CTTTTGAGTCATTCCCTTCACTAGGACCTGCTAGTTATTACTTGACTCTGCCTTTGTCATTGGACTACGGCCCTCCCGGACCACGCACTTGAATGGTCTTGATAGCCCCTTGTCCATGGCGGATGTTTCACGCTCACATAACCCTGCATCTTCTAGTCTTTAGCCATTGATGATGATTATGCCTCTTCTCTTTGTAGCCCGTTCATATTGTTTTTCTCTTTTGTCTCAGTGGCTTCTGGTTGCATGGTCTAGTCATCCCAATCCATGTTTGAAAATTCAATCACAATCTCATCAAAACCTTATAATGCCACCAAACAGATAACTGTTAAACTGTAAATGATATATTTATATATATGTGTGTGTGTGTGAGATATCCGTATTACATTTACTTCGTTGCCCTACACGTTGTATCCCAAGTATGTGGTACCCTGCAAAATCAAACCAATGAATGTCCCAATAGAAACAAATATGTTCCTTAAACCTTGGGGTAACTAAACTTGGTAAGTTTCAATCCAACCAGCTAGGGTTTTTTTTACCATTTGCGGACCCCCACCCCACCCCACTCCCCCTTCTGGACTTTGTACCCAGACTTAATGCCAGATATCGATCGATCTCACAGTATAATATATATATATACACATATATACATAAGTGTATATATATAGGACTATATGGCTTTAAAGAGACGGCTGCGGTCCCCCACCAGTCTGGTGTACCCTCACCATCTCTCTTCTTGAATGAGATGCTTATAACACTTAACCATCAAAAACCTGCAGCAAAGTCAGTGTCCTCATTCAATGAGCTACCGCTTCTATCTCTCTTTCTTCATTCACTGGTTAATTGAAACACCACTGTACATTCAAACGAAAACCCTATTCATCAACTTCTTTTCTTTTTCCTGTTATTGCCGTCAATGACAAATGTTTGGGTCGTAATTATATAGAAATACCCATAAATTTTTCATGTAAAATAACATGATCATTAATTGTATACTCACATTATTATTTATATTATTTTAGTAAAATCAATATGCGTACGAAAGTTTTATGAGAGCATCAATTTTCATTATAACTGGATGTCATTTCATCAATAAAACTTTTACATAAAATAAAAAAGTTTATTATTATTAATTATTCCCATGAACGTTTTTTCAAAATGTATATATACATATATATATATATGACAAGTCAGCCCAAATCCCAAAAGCAAATTAAATTAAAGAAAAAAAGAGACAAGCAGAAAAGCAAAGCAGTATCTCTGTCAAGTAGAGAGAGGGAGGGAGAGAAGCACAGATCTCAGTAATATCGACCAAGATTCGCACAGTAAAAAGTGCCTTTAGATGTTTGTACGCAGAGGCCAACAGAGAGTGGGGAATGGTCGTCGTGTTCAGTGCTGATGCTGCTGCTGCCTCTGTTTCATTATAATATAGAAATTTTGACTAGCCTATTTACAACACTCATTATAGTTTATTCAATGTATTTTATTTTTGATATTATATATTTTTATTAATAAATAATAAATATATTTCATTTTAAATTAATATTTATTATATAATAAAAATATTTAAATATTAAATAAAAATAATATTAAACGCATCTTATCTTAACAAGTGTAGTAAATAATTCTCGACAAAACTGTAAAGGGGGCTCGGATTCCATAGCTAGCAGTAATCATTGCCTGTCTATTATCTACAAAACTGCCAGCTGCATAAACGGCTGTCTCTTCCTTTCTATAAAAACAAGGTCGTCTGCCCACCAACAGTGACACTTCTTCATCTCATTTGCTTCCACTTCCACACATGGATTGTATACGCACCACATTAATGTACCTCATCGATATATCGATCATCGTCTAATCCTTAATAATCCATCTCTACGCACAGTCTACACGCTAGCTAGCTGCTTGCTTTTATCGATCGATCGCCTTCTTTTTGCTAATAAGTACTCAGGTGAGCGTATGTGTGGTCGGTGTTTATCTGACTGTATTACATATATATTCAAGGCTCAAGCATTTGTATTTTGTACAATAATCTTCTGAATATTATAATAATTATGGTGTTGCTGGAGTGGAGTTGGTTGCGTTCTATGTTTTTGTTCTTACTACCTTTGCTCTACTGCTCGGAGTTGGTTGCGTTCTATGTTTTTGTTCTTACTACCTTTGCTCTACTGCTCTCTATGAGTGTGGACAAACTCTCTGTCACTTTCAATGCTGCTGTTCGGGACCAGAGGAGTATGTGTTTGTGACTTGGATTACTTTGAATTTGGTATAAATTTGGGTTTGAAATAATCTTATGTTTAAAAATATTTTGGACCCAAATCGATTCCCTCACAAGGTAAAACTGAACCAAAATGTTATACTCGATAGTATAAAACTTCTGGGCACATCAAAATATTATGATTTATAAAATTTCTTTTAGCATCAATTCTTAAAAAATAAATAAATATCAAGATAAAGAATGTTGTTTATGCCTCATGGGTCATTCCTTTGCCCTTCATTGGGCTCCGGCCCTTAATTTAAAGGGTTTATCAGACTTTTATGGGGAAATTTGGTTATAGAAGTACAAGCTATTGAGGGAATTAATGCTTCAGTATGCTTTCGCAGTTTCCATTTTCGTTGTTTTCCATGATTTTGAAACAAAACAAAAATTACGGAATCTCAAACAATTTTATTTTTATAAGTTTCATTTTGTATGACAATGATTTTAAGAAAATGGGTATAGGATTTGAGACTTTTATTTGTGTTAGAACATTGAGTCAAGTGAATAGATTCTATGGCCTAATTTAGACCCAACTCAATGTTAATATCCTGGCAATGAATAGATTCCATGACTTATATATATGTGCGTGCGCGCTTGCTTGCCAAATGCATGCATCAACACTGTTTTAATAGTCTGATTTCTATAGTTAATTAAAAGATCTTGGAATAATATTTTTTCGCAGTTCTTAGTGTTTGTGTCCTTAATTATGTCAAAAGAGATAAATCATAGGTATGAGACTTCGTCTCACTGCACAAAACAATAATCGAACTCATGACCCACCAAACTAACTGATACATCACTTGCCCGATCACTCGATTGATGTCTAAAGGCCAAAAGATCTTATTCCTAATTGGATCTGCATATGCTTCTCAGGCAATGTCCCAAGGTCAATGGCAAAATTTTTGGAAATGGAAATTACATGGCAGACTAAAGATATGTTGGTTGGTTTGAAACTGGGGACTGCACACGGATTCATATGATATTTCTTCTTTTTCACAATGGTTTTGAGGACTTAAATATACAATTTGGAGGGATGTCTTGAGAGTCAAACATGTATAAGTCTAGCTGAATTTAATTAATCTTTGTCAGTCAAATAAAGTGTTGGAATGTTTGGTCTTTTGTCCAAAAATACTATTTATTTAACTTTAAATTAATTTGTTTCCTTGCAATTAGAACTCTTTTAAGTTCTCAAGGGCCAAAACTTTATGGACATTAATCATTGTAAATTCTTTGAACCAGGAATAAGTAGGAATATCCAGGCTAGGCTGAGGTGTATGAGTATCGCTGTTTCGTTTTTGGTTTTTGCCCCCTTCTTGTTTTTGGGGTTTGGCTTCGGTTGTTTATTGTATAGCCTTGGTGGGCTTGTGTTGGGCTTTTTTCTTGGGCCTTGGGCCTTGGCTACAGTTTTCTCAGTGGATTTTTCTTTTGTATATATAGGTTTAATTTGGGGACCAATTTTAGGGTACCTTAGGGCACTCCTATTTGTCCTTTTCAACTTGAATCACATTTATGACGTTGGGTATCCTAAGGTCCTTATTTGGCGTTTTAGTCAGCAAAATATATTTACACCAGTAGGTGTATCATTAGATCATGAAGATGATGTATCAATAAATAGGCCAAATTGTAGTACCAAGTTTGTTGGAAGATTTTAATATGTAATATATGGCATTCTACCCAATTCAAGAGCGCTTTCAATATTGACTCAAATGATAGTCAATATTTTATGATAAATTTGAAATTTAGTATGGATATTTATTATTATTTCTTATGTATGATGAGCTGAAACTTTTACCCAAATTAAATGTCCAATTTTGTGAATTTTAGATAATTAATGTGTTGATTAATTTATTTTTGAGTTAGTATTGTACTAATATTTATTTTATTATGTGATACAGTTGAAAGAGGAATTAAGAGGTTAATTAAAGTTAAAGTTTTTAATTAACATGGAAAAATAAATTGGGGTTGAATTGGAATTCTACGTGCACAAGAATTGAAATTTCAACCTCAACCTACACATCCACTCAATTTTTGAGCCATAACTTCCTTCACAAATATCAAATTTGGGTGTTCTTATATGCATTGAAAGGTAGAACAATTATCTACAACTTTCATGAAGCACAGTTTTGAAGTGAAGGCAATCTAAAATACGTGCAAAATTACTGGACATGGGCAACTCTACTGTTGAGAAGACCTATTATATTAGTTTGAAAATCTATTTTCAAGTTGGTTTTCAACTTTCTAGAGGAGCCATCTATTTAGGAACGTAGGAGACACATCAGATAACAGATAGGGATATCAAGAAACCCTAAAAACATAAAGAGAGAAAAATATAACTTTTGAAAAAAAAAAAAAAAAGACATTTTCTTTCATGGAGACAGTTTTGCTTCTCTTTCTTTTGAGCTTTTTGTTCTAGTCATTTGTCCGCTCATTCCCAACTTTTGCAGAAGCCCTAGAAGGAGACAAGAAGTTTGACAAAGAGTGATGCTTCATCAAGGAGGAGTTAAGATGACATCAAAGAAAATTGGTTTTAGTTTTTAAATTCTATTTTTCTTTTATTATTTGAGATTTCAATTATGCAATAACTCTTAGATGATTTTGGGGATATATTATTTATTATGAGTGGCTAATTAATTGTCTAGGATTTCTAAAGGATCTTATGTATTGAAACTTTATTAGTTTATTTAATTTTTTGTTGTGATTGTTATTTCAACTATGTTTATTTTGTTCTAAACTTAATACTTGTAATTACTTGATCGCCAATTACATGATTTGAGATTTTTTATAATGCTAGATATAGATAAGTAAGGAATAAACTCTTGGACAAAATAACATGTCTTAATGAGGGAAGATATTCAGTTGATTACATATATGCAATCTTTGATTATATATTGTGATGAATATTTTCATGTTATGAGTCTAATTCTAATTCACATAAACATACATCAAGTCAGGGTAGCTGAATAAACTTGTTAAAGCTAGACATATGTTAATAAATAAATTAGAGTACTTGACTAACATAGTTCGTAACCTAATCGATTAAGATTAAAATAATTTGATAAAGTGTATTTGTTAGGTGAATTTAGAAAATCCTAGGTTTTAATCAATTGAATTTTAATTCTTTGGAATTTAAGTGATTGTTTGTTTATTTTTTTTTTCTTTCTAGTTGAAAAATTTAGGGTTTAATTTCTTTAAGTAATCAATTGTTCAAATATAATTAGTTTTGACTAATTTTAGTAATTAAAAGGTTTAATTATTATTGTGTCATAGGCAAAAACCCATTAAAATATCAAAAAAGTTCAAAAGTGCAAAACAATTTTTTTAGTTAAAATGTGTAAGTTTCTCATACGTGGGAAGGTCTCACGCAACATGCAAACTAGATAATTTTGATATCCAAAAATTTTTCCAAAAAGATAAACGTCACCTATAAAAGATAGAGGTTATCCGAAAGAATCCTAATCCTAGCAAAATTAGGAAAAGTCAAGATTGATATTATCTATAAGAGTTTTAATTCTGAACTACTTAAAATTACTCCATACTCTATAAATATGTACCAATTCCAAAAAAATACATCTCTAATATAGATTTAAATACGATTTTATCATTTTCAATGTATGATTTAAATATCAGAGTATTTGCACGAGAACCCTCTTGCGTCCTTTAACTATTTTCTTTCTTATAGTCTCAAGCGGTTTGATGACAACATTTCTAATCAAATAAATTTATTGTTATATCTTGATAATAACAGTTGTCAATCTCTGTAGAAACTATCTCTTCTCATCATTTTACTTGTTTTGACCGTTTATACTTGCATGTTATTCGTAAATTACATAAAATCATGAACAATATAACCAACAATATAATACAAAATGGAAAAGGAGAAGTGACATTTTAAAAAAATAGTAAATCAAAATGCGAGAGAAACGTGTAAATAAAAAAAAATATATGGATCTTTTTTTATAAATATAATTTTTAATATAAAACTTAGATATTCAATCTAAAAATAAATATAAATTTCATAATGCATTCAAACAAATTTTAAAAATAAATTTCAAAAAAAAAATTAAAAACTTTGAGTTAGAGACAAAAAAATTCTATCTTTAATCTCTTCTTGAACGAAAATGTATTTTCAAATTAAAAATGTGTTCTCAATATTTTTCTAATATTACAAAACGTTTTCGAAATTACGAAAATAGTCTAAAAACGTTTCTAAAATCGAAACATCTTGAAAGCTCTAAAATAATACTTTCAAAATGTTTCGCTACATCATAGTCCTTAGCAAAAGATACTCCAAACGTTAACGAGCATAAATTCTGGAAAATTGTCTTAATGATAGAAATGGTGGCGCGTGAAAAAAAAAAATAAAACAAAACAAAAATAGAGGAGTTTCGAAATATTAAACAAAATAAATGGATATAAAAAATTAAAAAAAAAAAAAAACAACAAAAAGCTTGACCCATAAGGCACCCATACCCATTAGTGGTTTACAGGCGTGATGGGGGAGGTTGAATATGATGGATTCTTACAAATGGACTGAAATGCTGAGAATCATATTTTCTTTGGGGCTGCCAGTGCTCCAAAATAGATGCCCAATTTACGTGTAGTGCAAGCGATTAAATATTTAAAGGATAAATTGCACTTAAATTTTTTTTTGTTTCTTATATTCTTTGTATGAAATTTTTGTATGATTTAAAAATGACTCTACATATTCTTATAGTTTGTATTACATATCTTTTCTATCACAAACACTGTTAATTAAATATTAAATAAATTAAATTAAATTAATTAATCTTCATTGAATTGTACTAATTAAATTAAACTAAAAGTAAAACATAAAAAAAAAAAACAAACTTTGTTGCCTTGTCACCTATTGTTTTTGGTGATAAGGCACCCATCTGATCCAAAAGCAATGGGTGAAGAAAAAGAACTTATTGTCTTTCGATAATAGGTTAATTAGAGACGGATCCATGCATAAGTTGTTCTTGACTGAAACTCAGGAATAACTCATAATTAAAATTAATTTTTTAATAATATCTCAGTTAAAAAAAATTACAGTCTATCTCAAAATCTGTGATGTACAGTTTTATACCTCAAAAAAATTTTGACCTCCCCATACATAGATTTTTGCTTTCACCCCTGAGTGGTTAATAGGATTCTAGCGATAGATAAGAAATGATGGATAAATAAACAATCCTTAATGTAGTTGATTAGACTTTTGATCGAAAAAAAGAAAAGAAAAAAATAAGGAGGAGAACCCATTCCCAAAACCAGGATGGCGACATGATCCTAAAAGTAGCCCAATGACATTAGCTAAATAGGAGAAATCAAACATATCTGAATTTTGTCAACGACAAGAAATCGTAAAATGGAGATCATCAGCCAATTAGAACAACAGACATATCTATTCTTTTTTCCCTCCCTCTTTTCTCCTATTTCAATTGTTAAAACCTATCATCAGCCGCGATTGAGGTTCTAGTGATAGAATCCCATTATCAATAGATTGACTTTTTTTAATTTTTTTAAAAATTTCTTTTTCATTAAATCCTAATTTAATATAATTTAATTAGGATTAATTAGGTTATTTAAACTTAATTGGAGCTTAAATGATGAAGTTAGCAATGAAAGGAACTTTAAAACTATTTTTAAACCACATGATGTCTTCTTACCAATGACCCAAACCATAAAGGGTCCGATTGCAATTTATCAATATTTCAATTGTAAATTACACTCACATTTCTTAAAGTTAGGTCAAATTTAAGGGATATTTCCTTAATTTTGAGAAATTATAAAGATCTCACGGAGACATAAAAATTGTATCAATCAATGCCTTATTGTTAAACAACATAGCTATATATATTTTTTATAATTTCAAAGATGTCCTTGAATCAACAATGTCATTTTGCAATTGGTATAATTGGACCAATATTTTTACATATCGATGCCATACTTCTCAAAGAACATCTCATTTCCCTCCTCAACACAACTCAATAAAGAATTTTGATAAAGCAAACTAAGTGTTTGCCATTTTTGCCCATTAATAAGAAGAGGAAGATACAAGCTCTAGTAATTGATGAAAATCAAAACAGTGGAGCTTCAATTGAAAGCAATAAGAAACTGATTAAATAGAGGGAAGAAAAATTAAACTTTTATTCAATGAAACAGAACCCTATAAAGTTTAAGCCCCAAAGAATGAAGAGTTTGTGAAGATTATGTGGCAGGGAAAAGAGTTGATTAGTGGCTTATGTGCTGGCTTTTAGCCATAATCACAAAAGAAGTTAATGAGTAAGGTAACACAATTAATGTCAAACTGCACTTTCTTTTTGGGAGGCTTTTGAACAATCTTTCATATAAGAATCACTTGCATTTTAAAAATCAACTCCAAAGTTTCAAGAAAAATAATTTGATAGTTAGTGACTATGGCCTTAAACTCAAGTCTCTTTAGCATAATTTGTTTGGTGCTGGATATCCAGTGAGTGAATGTGATCACCTTATATGCTTCTTAATTAATGGTTTAGGATCTGAATTTGACTTTGTTGTGACTTTAGTTTCACATTTGGGAGAAAGTTGAACTCTTCATGAATAATGGATGGTTATGGTTGCACAACAAAAAAATTGGTATTTAGCAACTGAAAAAATCTATCCCTAAATGTCTAAAATTCCGTAGTTAAGTAATTAGCACCCGTCCACATTTTTCCCAAAATTCCTGCTTCTCCTACAACTCAAACTCGGAATCTCGCGTGATTGAAAGCTCTAATATGGTTCACTTGACGACAGAATAATAAACCTAATTAGTTATATATGTGCCCCAAATTATATTTAAACTATTTTAACCTATTCTTCATAATAAAATCTCAACTTTCCATTTGACTCTTGATTTTACCAATGACCAATTAATTATTATTAAATTATCATATGTGAAAAATATTAATTATTTTATTATAAAATAAAAAACATGTAATATAGGGTTTAAAGGCATTCCATCTTTGAATTCGGATAGTTCCACATATACTAGAACATAAATATTGTTTATATTTATATTTTAAAATATAAATACTAATTATTTTATATTCTAAAAATATCAATTATTATTGCATGCATGCTTTATATTCTAAAATACCAATTACTTTAATAAAGCATCATACCAATTATTATTGCATGCATGTTTTATTTTCTAAAATATCAATTATTTTATATTTTAAAAATACTAAATATTATTGCGTGCATGCTTAATATTCTAAAATACCAATTGTTTATATTCTAAAATATCAATTATTTTATTATTGTATACATGCTTTTATTTTTTATTATTTTTATTTTATGTTCTAATATTTTGTACAAAATATTATATAAGAATTTCATTTTTTATAAATTTTATTTTATTTTATGTTCTGAGGCAAAGGTTGAATTATTTCTGTCTCTAGTGACAAAGATGGAGTTAATTATGTCTATGCTCTTAGTTTAGAGACGTCTATGAAATTAGAGATGGAAAAATTCAACCTCTCTAATCAAAGAAAAATATATAAAGACGAAAAATTTTCATTTCTAAACAAAAAAAAATTAGACACAATAATAATTTGTCTCTGATTCGGTCTCTAATTCAGAGAAGACTAATTTCAGTCTCTTAATCCATCTCTAAAACTATTTTTCCAAATCCATCTCTATTAGAGATGAAATTTTAGAGACGAAAAAAAAAAAATTCCCTCTCTAAAATTTATCTCTAAAGTCATTTTTTTTTTTTTTTTTTTGGTTGTAGTGAACCATGAACAATGCATGGATCAACTCTACAAAGCAATTTGATATGTCTAGCTTTACGACTAATTTTGTTGCCTCAAATTATCTTAGTATTGGAAGAGGAAATAGAGGCAAAGGTCTTAGTTCAGGTGGAGACAATAATAGAGGAAGATCTTATGGATATGGTAGAGGAAGAATCAAGGTCAAGGCAATAGATTACGCAACCAACTTTGCTCAAAGCTAAACCATTTAGCTTTACAATGCTACTTTCGGTTTGATAGAAATTGGCATGATCAAGTTTCCAACAATTCTTCTTTTCAATCTTATCAATGAGGAGAACCAAGTTCCTTCTTAACAGTTCAAGAGAACAATTCTTCTTTTCAATCTTATCAACGAGGAGAACCAAGTTCCTTCTTAACAGTTCAAGAGAACAATTCTTCTTTTCAATCTTATCAACGAGGAGAACCAGGTGCCTTCTTAACAGTTCAAGAGAACAAATTCTTCTTTTCAATCTTATCAATGAGGAGAACCAAGTTCCTTCTTAACAATTCAAGAGAATGTTTTAGTCTTCCTTTCAGTGGATTTTGTTTAATCAACAGTCTTCTTAACTAAATCTTTACATTATCAGTAGTTACAATAGGCTTTTCTTACTTATCCTACTATAGTAACAAATTATTCATGGTATATTGACACTGGTGTTTCTCATTATATTACATCAAATCTCAAGAATCTCTTTCTTTTCTACAACGGTTCTAGACAGGTTGCTAAGATAATGGCCACAGACTTGATATACATCATGTTGGAAATGTTGTTGCACACTTATACTTCTCCTCCTAAATTTTTAATCTCTTAATCATATAGTACATGTTCCTATAGTATTACCAAAAACCTAGCAAGTATATCAAAGTTCACTAGAGAAAATAATATCATTGTTGATTTCTCTAGTGATACTTGTTTGATTAAGGACAAGAATTCAAAGAAAGTCCTGCTCAAGGGAATTACTAAAGATAATAATATAATTTTTACTTTATCTGTGACTTATGGATGGAAAATTTAACAAGTGGATATTAACAATACATTTTTCAATGGTGATTTGAAAGAAGAAGTGTTTATGGAACAACCTAAAGGATAAATTAGTTCTATTTTTCATACTCATGTCTGCAAGTTAAACCGGAGTCTCTATGGTTTGAAACAAACCCCTAAGCACGGTTCCACAAGCTTAAATCAGCTTTATTGGTTTGGGGATCTCAAATCTAGTATTTCAGGTGCCTCTTTCTTTATTAAGAAAATTGAGACTGAAGTGTTATATTTACTGGTGTATTTAAATGATATTTTGGTAACTAGATCTTGTTCTAGCTCCATTCATCAGTTGGTTTTTGATTTGCTTTCTAAGTTTGCTTTAAAATATCTTGGCTTAGTTAATTACTTTCTTAGCTTTGAAGCCTATAGAGAATCTTCAACTATATATCTCACTCGATCCAAGTATGTTACTAATTTGTTGCTCAAAACTAGGAGCAAGATTCAAAGCCCTACATGATGGTTAGCAAAATTGTCTTTGTCTCTACATGATGGTGAACCCTTTGAAGATTCTTCTTTATGTCTCAAGACCATTGGATCTCTCCTGTAACGTCCCGTTTTCTCAGAACGCGTATTATTTCGAGATTTCAAATATATATATATATATATATTTTCAATATCATCATACACACAACATAAATCTATAATTATTTCTCGACAATCCCAATTATACCTTCTCAGCATATCAAAATTTAAAAATTAATAGACTAAGACAAATATTATCAATCACATCAGCGGAAGCAAGATCGAAATCTCAATAATATATAACCGGCCAATTCCTCTTACAATTAAATATCCAGACCGATGTTTCACATAAAAATATCAAAATATTACATAACCTCTGAACATCGTAATCATAGACAAAAACCTACGAAAACTAAACATAGCAGCTACATCTTGATGACATTCTTTCCCTTGGCGCCACTGCTTTTACCTGGAACGTTTGAATATTCCATGGACATAGTCCAAATTAGATGTTGAATCATCTAAGTGAGAATTCAAAAACATTTTCATGAATATATGCAAAATCATATATAAAATCGACAAATTCCGACATGAGCCAGCCTAAGAGAATCTCACATAGCACTTAGCCCTAACCGGGAAAAATGCAATCTTTCTAAGGCGACACGACCACATCAACCCATTGGCAACCACAATCCTGCTTAAGAGATACAACCTCGACATATGAACCCGGGAATCACCCCATTATCATTGTTAGGCATTACGTTGTTACTCGAAAGCATTCAAAAACCCAACGCAATCCTAGCCCCAAGAGTATCACATCAGCACTATCCCCGGAATCAACGACACCTCGGTATCAATGCTATTACTCAAAGGAACCTGGGGTGGTGTCCACTCTCAACCCCGCCACTTAAGTACCGTAGGGTGAAGTCTATCTTAGCCCCGTCCCAAGTGGGTCACATAGCATTAATTCCTAGTGCGTATCCCGAGTGTTGTCACTCGAGACTACGTCACAAGTTAACAACCCACGTCCCACATGGACAACACATAATATGCCAGTGCCGAAAATCATAACATGCATGACATAAAATCAACATCTTAATGTATGCAATTTACCGTACAAAATTTAATACATGTATAAATAATCGTTTGAACAACCATCACAATAAACCTAGTCATGGGGATGAACACTCACCTTGGGGCTAAGTTCAAGATTCCTCGAAATGTGTGTTCGACCTCGATTCTTGTGCCAGACGCTCTATAGTTCAAATTCGAGCCTCAATGATATCCTAGACATCATATGTATTCAAAGGAAAATCAATATCTATTTTCTCAATTTTCTCATAAATTTTCTCTAATTTCCTCCTAATTTTCTCTCGATAATTTCAAATAAATACCTCTTAAGTATTTTTTCCAATTTTTTCTCCACAAGAATTAATAAAACAATATTTATAAGCCTCTGGATTTTTCTGGAAATTTTTCAGATTTTCTCCTATTTTCTCAAATTTCCATAATTGCTTTTCCTTGAGAAAAATTATTTCTTCTTGATTTCCTTAGAATATCCTCCAAGAAAAATCACCAAAAATCATAAAATAAATCCCTTATCCTTCTTGAAATTTCTCAGAATTTTATAAGAATCCTTCCTATTTATTTTCCATTTACCTTTCCTTTCAAAACTCAAAATAATTATCTCCTCAAAAAATTTCTAAGATAAAAATTCATCAAAATAAACTATTAATTTTTATTGAATTTATGGATATTTTTTCAGAATTTTATTTCTTTTAATTCTATTTTTTCTCAAATTTTCTTTATTTTTAACATTTAAAAAAATACAAACATACCTCCAATCATCTTCTCCGGCGACCGGCGACCTGCTCCAATGGCTGATCCGACGACACCACCTTGAAGCCCTCCTCAAGACGATCACAATGGTACCCTTACATGGCCGAAAAACTGACCGAAAATAGTCCAAATAGTCGATTTATAGTCTGACTCCGGCGAAGCTTCGCGTTTTCCGGCGAGCTTCAAAACACCTTCAAATTTTAATAAAACTTCACAAAATTCTACATAAATGATCCTTAATACATGAAGAATAAAAGCCCCTTATCCCCGACCTCTGATTCGCTCCCAAACATGAGAAATCAGAAGTAAAATTTTTTATGCATTCGGCCACATTCGAGCCTCTATTTATACCCGTTTTTGAAACCCAATCGAGCCATACCTGGTCAAATTGATGCCTTTATCATCCTTGCAACCATTTAATGGCCTCAAATCGTGATCATTCGATATGAATCATCCTTCCCCAAAAATTCGACGACCGTGGCCATGCCTCGCTATTTTCTATCAAATCACGGCCATACTTGGCTGATCTCGACCCACATCCGATCCTAATCAAACCCCCACATGGTGGGGCCCATTTTCGTACCCCCAAACGGCCTCAACGATGTCGCCCCGAAGGCTAGCCGGTGATGGCAGTAGGCAATAGCGGCCATGCCTAAGCTTTCTTCTTAATTTTTTGTTATTTACACTTTGGCCTCCTTAAGACTATCTCTTACATTTTGGCCCTCATTCTCAAGCCCTTGAATTATCCAACTATCCCACTAAGACCCACAAGATTATTACTTCCCATTTCTCCCTTGAAACTTCTGAAAAATTACCGTTTTAACTTCTCTTGGGCAAATTTAGAAAATTGTACTTAAGCCCGACTGATCGTTTTGACCCTAAATCCACTTGATTCAACCCGAAATCACTTAAGGGTTGTTCTATACATAAAATATTAATCTTTGACGTGCTCCGTTGACTTTTCGGATGTCTCTTACGTCGATTCGGTTTTCTCAGCCCAGTCGACAGCAATACCGAAAATTGCTCCCGATCCAATTTCTTTCATCACCAAAAATCATAACTTATATTGCTTGATGATGCTATACCATTTTTCTTAATTATCTAGGGTCCGAGATACTCCCTTCGGTCGATTCAGTGATCTATTTTACTATCAAACCTATTTTTTGGTATTTTAAATTCATCTAAATTACGCGGTGACCTAACATAGATATGGGGTATTACATCTCTAATATTTGTGCAATACACGGTCTGATATAGCCTTCATAGTTAACAAATTAAGTCAATTCTTGGTGCAACTCTAGTTCACAAGAATGACTGCAAAAAAGTTCTTTGATATCTCAATTCTTGGGGGCAACCTGTTAACATGGAGTTTTTGATTACTCTTTTTTAATGGTTAGTTAGATTGGGTTTGGATGAATTTAGAAATATAAATACACCCACCCCATTGTATATTTCTTATGTTTGTATAATAGAAAATGAGAAATTTGTCGTATGTGAACATACTAGCCTAGCAGATGTTTGTCTTCCAAGAAATCTCTCTTTGAAAACCCAAACCTTGTCTGTGTTATTATAATTAGTGTCAATGGATTGACTTTTCCATTCCAATGGAAATTTATTGTTTTATTTTTAAATAACTGAAGTTTTTACTACTTTTTGACTATATGATCTGTGTAGGTTCAATCATTCCTTTTAATTTAAATTTTTACAACTATGATACTGAAACTACATCAGCCAGATTTCATGTTCTTTCAACCCACTCAACCACACGTTTGAGGAGGACTTCCTTGATACAGGCAGGGTGGGAATAACTTGGAGGATCACCCCATCTTAAGTCCAATTTGTTCTCTTTGCATAAAAGGGCAATATTGCAAACTAGGAATAACTACAAATGGCTTAGTTGAGCCAAACGGTTAGCCTGTGTAAGGCATTCCCATTCTTCAATCATATACATATATATATATATATATATTCACATTACACTTATAGCTAACGCTCAACAATGAAGAAAAAAGCTAAAATATTACTTTCAATTCTGTCTAATGTTGATGAAGGTGTTTATTCCTGCCAATAATTTAAAAGATGCGACCATGCCCTTTTTTGTATGCTTGCAGGCTATAAATACTTTGGAGTTAGCTACGGAAGCAGTTAACTAGATTCAATTGCAGTTTTACAAAGATTTCCCTCCGCATGATCAACAGCAAGTGTATGGATTTGCAACAACATCAACTATGAAGCCAACTAACTCAATGGATGTTACAATCAAACAGAGATAGCACGCTCGCACACACAGTCAAAATCAGCACTAATGAAATTATAAACGAAACAGGAGACAAAAGATTTATAGTGGTTTACCACAAACGGGGACTACGTCCACTTGAACTCTGGTGAGAAGAGTTCACTCCACTAAATATATTCAATCTGATTACAATGAAATTGAAACCAAAACAACCCTGATTTTCTATACAATAAGGCTCAGAATCACTAACAGATTAAGAGCTTACCTTCGGTCAAAAAACAAAAACTAGAGAACACAAAAGGGAAGACGAACTGTACAGCATTTACAGAGATAGAGAAAGAAAAACCCTAAAAATGACAACTCTCTCGACACCCCTCTTTTCTTTCGTCTTCCACTTTCCCCCGAATCATCAATCTCAAGGCGCGATAAATAATGCGACTGAATGGCTGGGATTGCACACAATAAAGAAGCAGCAACGGTCTAAATAAGATCGTGCAAAAGGAACGACTGCAAGCTATGCGACAAAAGCCAAAAGTCATAGGGCTTGGGCTAGCTCAAAGGTGGCTGCGAATTGGCCCTCTAGTGGGCGCCCAAAACGGCAGCCCACGGTTGCCAAATGGCCCCCCAATCCTATGGGCCACATTTGATGTTTCACAGAAAAATATAACAATGGAGTTGTAAGTTTATCCTTTAGCTAGGCATATGTTCCTGTGTCATTAGACATGCCAAACAAGAATCAAACGTGTGCCTTTCTCTTCATTTGTTTAAACTAAATAGGTTTTGGATGAGGATAAGCCTTGATAGCACAGGTAAGGTTGCTCCTTTGTGACTAGAAGATCGCAGCTAGCAGTTGTGTACAAAAACAATCCTCCCTTGATCCTTGCAAAGCGGGAGTCTTGTGTACTATAGGTGCTCCATATTTAATGTTTTGGATACATATTAAATTTTGTCTTATCACTTTGATGCGTGGGCAAATCTGGATTCCTACTTCCTACTATGATTTTGTAGTGAATAAAGTTCCCTTACAGAAAAGAAGACAATGGGGAACATTAATGTTGCATGGACTACTTGAGGAATTCAGAACTTTATGCTTTTTATGTTTTGAGTCCTAGTCCTATCTCTGGCAATTTTCTTATTAATCAGAAGTCATATTTAAGAGATTTTTGTTCTCACTTTTTTGCCCTTTATACCTACTGAGTCCACATGTCAGTTCTAATTTTCATACAAATAATAAACATGGACAATTCACATGAAAATGAATAAAAAAATTCTCTTAGATATGCATATGATTGTAAACTTGTAATAGTTTTTGGAAATGTTCATGTCTGAGTGGGATAAAATATTGCTCCACTGTGATTTGAGATCATGGGGCAGAAACCATGAAAATATTATCTCTGCATGTGGAATAGTTTTACATACATTTTGACCTGCCCAGACCTTGTAATGCTGGCAGCCTCATGACTTGCTTGCCCTTTTTTAAAGTCCTTACGATATTTGGATCCTGATCCCTCTCCCCCGCCGCCGCCCCCCCCCCCCCCCCCCCCCCCCCCCCCCACAAAAAAAAAGGAAAAAAGAATGAAGCCATGTCGCGATGGAAGTCCAAGTGTTATATTTCCAAGTAACAATTTTCTAACTTTTTGTGAAGCCACACCATGTCACTATTATGACTAGATTAATAGTTCTTTGGTGTCAACTAGTGGAGAAGTAACAAAATTCAAATTCATACTAAACTTACTCTTTGTAAACTTTTCATCAAAATTCTTGCAGATCCAGGTGATAGCATCAATTAAATTCCAAAAGTGTGTACAATTTTAGGAGATGTCATGTCTGTTATTGTAGAATAAGAAAAAAATATGATAATTCTTATGTATTGTTATACTAAATTCTAATAAATATATACAAAGCTGATCCCTAGATGGAAAAGGCAGCTAACAGCTAATAAGGAAATCAAAATTTAAATAGAAGGAAATGATCAAAATTAGATCCTGGATAAATTAAAGGAAGGGACAAGAGGAATCAATATTCACATTGACATAGAGACATTCTCTAAGGATTTCAAACACTTAAATGGATATCGTGCATTCCTAGCTAGCTTGTTAATTCTTGGAATCTGCATGTGTGAAGTCCTTTAGTTAAAACACTTATAATATTTTCTTTAGATAATATATACAGTATTCTAATAAGCCCCGCTTTTATATTCTCTTTGATGCAGTGTCTGTTTATATCCACATGTTTTATTCGATCATGATGTATTGAATTATATGTAATGCTAATGGTAGATTTATTATCATAGAATAGTTTCAAATTCATATTTCATTTAATTCTCAAATCATCTAAGATTATTTGAAGCCACAATAATTCATAAATACCCAATTCCATTACCTTGAATTTTATTTGGGTACTTGAGCTTACTACCACATTTTACTTTTTACTTCTCTACATTATCAAATTATTTCCTATAAAAGTGCAATAGTTTGAGGTAGATCTTCTATCAAATAGTAAGCTTGCATAATCTACATTAGTGCATGTCATTAAGGATAAGTTTTGGCCAATTCGAAACAAAATACCTTTTTCTCGGGCTAATTTCAAATAATGAATGATCTTTTGAACAACTTGCATATGATTTTCTCTTGGATTATGCATAAACTTAATTACTGTACTAACAACAAAGACATCTTGACCTTGTGTGTGGTAGGTAAATCAACTTACCTACCAACCTCTTATCTTCCTTTAAGAATTATCTTGTGGCTCACATAATAATTGATAGAAAATACCTTATCAAATAATCAAGAACAATTATCTAGTATCTTACAAGATATTTTAAATAATTACTTTATCAAATATGATGGCATTTATCAAATAATCAAGAACAATTATCTAGTATCTTACAAGATAGAAAATACCTTATCAAATAATCAAGAACAATTATCTAGTATCTTACAAGATATTTTAAATAATTACTTTATCAAATATGATGGCATTTATCTAATTGTTGTTACACGATTACAACAATAAAATTTATAAAATGGGAAACCACCGATGGATGACCCTCGTATGGCTTATCTGAGCGATGGATGAGTCTCCCGGGGTAATGTGACAGCGATGGGTGAGTCTCGTAGGGCGTTTCTGAGCGATGGATGAGTCTCCGGAGGTGTTTCCGAGCAATGGATGACCTATTAGAGAAAGAATCGGTTAGGAGCGCGGGCGAAAATCCCCGCGCGGACCCTCCGATGCTTAAGTTAGATCACCGTAGAAATTGAGTATTCGAAAGTAAGAGAGTAAATGCGAGAGCCAGAGATTGCATACCGAATGAGAGAAAGTGACCTCCTATTTATAGCAACAAGATGGGCATCCATGTGTCGCTTACTCCGAGTTTTGTGGCAAGAATCTCGGAGGGGCTTTGACCGGGTTTCGCGGGAATAGCCTTAGGCCGACTTTCTTGGAGGCGGTTGAGTAAGAATGGGAGGCCCGCGGAGGCGAGTGTGGATCCCTGGGTGACCCTCACTCGGGGGTATCTGTTAGCATGGAAAAAAGAGCGTGAGGGGCCGTGCACGGGCGGCCGCATGTTGGCAGCCGGGCGCGCGGCCGCGGCCTTACGCGGGCAGCCATATGCTGCCAGCCGCGCGCGCGGCTAGCTGCGCGCGAGGCCTTGCGCGCGTGGCTGCGCGGGAACAGCCGCGCGCGCGGCCTTGCGCGGGCAACCGCGCACGAGGCCTTGCGCGCGAGCAGCCGTGCGCGCAATTGCCTTCCCCCGAGTGGGGTCACTCGGGGGTACTGTTCCCCCGAGTGACGTCCACTCGGGGGAGGGGGCGCTCCCCCCTGGCACAGGGGCACGGCCCCCACCAGGCAGCCGCGTGCTGCCTGGCAGCGCACGCGGCTGCCCATGGGGGCCGCGCCTGCCACCCCCGAGTGACCTCACTCGGGGGTGGTTCCCCCTGTGTGGCCTTCTTTGGCCACCCAGGGGCTGCCACGTGGCGCTCTCTTGGGGTGCCACGTGGCGCTCTCTCGGGGGGCCATGGGGCGCTTTCTTGACCCGATTTCTTCGGCACTCACTCTGCTTTTATTTATTTTATACATAACACTAATAAAATAATTAAATTAAATATCAGATATAATGATGTTAATATGATGAGTTAATTAAAGAATTTAATAATATAATTGATGATTTTAAAAATTTATTTGATTTAAAAAATATAAATAACTTCTAAAGAGTCTTGACGAGAGATTACTTATTTTATACTATTATAAATAGGGATTTGATCATTTCCCTATCCAACATAGAAAAATAATTATAGTTATATTTTATATCTATTATTATGGTTGAAGTTAAGAGGGAGAAACTAAATTTCGAGTGTTTTATCATCAATCAATAATTCTCTTACAACTTAATTTTTAGAGAATCCCAGCATATATTTATTTAATCGCATTACGTGATTTACGTGAATTTATTCAATTCATGGGCATAATATATAATTATTTGTTGTTAAGTTATACAAGCAATATTATCATTTATATGTGGTATTAGAGTGAACGTTTTTTTAACGCAATGTATTTTCTGTTTAAAGTTGCATGTGTTATGTTTTATGTTTTATGTAAACTAACTTGTACGTAAAAGAATAAAAAAAAGTTTCACTATCGGATCAAGTTAATCACCGAAAAGTTGGTGGCGACTGCCGATGGTGACGAACGGCCTAACGGTGGTCAAAGACGGGACCCACAACGTTCTCCGGCAGCATCACGTTGGTCTTCTTTACTGTGCGTCATTTCATCTTCCCCATAGAACGATCAGCCATGGGCCATACGGGTTCGCCGTGACTGACCGATTGGTGGTCGTGGGTCTCCGGTCGTCTCTTCTCAATCATGAAAACAAGGTAACGCGTTGCCGACGGCCATGGATGTCGTGGTCATGACTGTTCGCTTCGGCTATGATTACGCGTCATAAACGACCAAGGTCTTAACGCCAACAACCGTGAGTCCCCACTGCCGCAACCTCTCCGATCGAATGACCCACCTGGGTGTCACCGATGACTGCTTTCATCGTTGCCATGGCAGATTTTCAGTCGTGGGTTATTTTCGCCCATTGTAAATGGCCTTACGCAATTGAAAGTAACCCAAACACCTCGTCACTTCGCCATCTCTGACCAACCATAGCATTACGCTCAGCCATGGCCGTCGGTCTTGGCCATGACGATGGGTATCAATCGTAAGCCGTTGGTCTTGGCTGTGGTAGTACGCATCGATCGGTCACCGTTGGTCTCGCTTCTGCCTTGGCTCTGTGCTTGAGTTGGCCGAGAGTTATGGTGCTTGTGTTGCCGGTAGTTAAAGGCATTGAAATCGGCGATGAAAAGACAGTGAGGAAGATGAAAAGGCGGTTGTGGTGGCGACGCACAAAAAGGGTTAAAACCCTAGGAAGGATAAAAAGAAGACGGGTTGTTTAAGTGGCTAGGTGGGCCCACTGGCTCGGATCCAAATCGGGTTGACCCGATCGATTAAGAGATCCATGAAACGGATCTAGATTGGGGTCAACCCAATCCATTAAAGGCAGATCCACGTGGGTATGGGCTTTACCCAACACAAATCCACGACCCAATAACAATTTTTTCATTAAAAAAATAAAAATATTTATAACTTAAAATTTATATTAAGAAAAATTTTGTTACTCACCAAAGTGGCAAAAATTTTTAAATAAATAAATTTCGAGTTATAAATTGTTTTCAATTATCCATAAATCTTATGTTTGATGATGACATTAAGTTTATGCATAATATTTGTTTTGTGGGTAAATTGAAGTTTATATTACAAGACTATTCAGGATTAGCTCAAAGATTAATTATTTGTTCTTATAATTATCAAACATGAATGTGATAATTAGAATATTCTATTAGTTTTATTTTGCATATCTAAATATGGCAAATAGATCAAATTAGTGCATTTTTAATTATTAATTATTGTTTTATTTTGTATCTCTTAGTATCACCCAAAAGAGAAGTTTGATGTGCCTCGTGATGAATATCTGAATTTGAAATTATGTAAATTTTCAAAGCATTAATGTATAAGTATTTTAATTTTATTTGCCATACTTGTACATGTTTCAATGTATTTGCATACATCATTTTTTTTAACGGATTAATTTTTTTCGATTGGAGTGAACAAGTTCAGTTTCACTTAAGTATTCTGAATCTTAACTTAGCAATTTGAACTGAGAAATCTGATGATCTCACTAATAAAAGTATCGATGATCAAAGAGATTTCTATAAAGTATGTGAGAGGTTGAGTAGATTGTGCCTGATGTTTATGTGAATAACAATTACAAACAATGTAAAGTTAACTCTTCCCAAAAATGAAAATGCTAAGGAACTTGTGGAATAGTGTTCCCAAACTGCTATAAATCTCTTGCTGGTACTTTAATGAGTACATTGACCACTATGAAGTATGATGTTCTCGTACCATATATGAGCACATTCTGGAAATGATGACCTCAGTAGCGTAATTAAACACTCTGGGGATGACTATGGATGAGTATTTCTTAGTACAGTTTATACTCAATTCCTTGCTTCTTGAGCAATATGAGTCATTTCAAATGAATTACAACACTACAAAGGATAAGTGGAATGTAAATGAATTAACCAGTATGTTCGTTCAAGAAGAGACAAGATTAAATAATCAAATAACTCATTTTGTTCATTTCGTGAGCCATCAACAAGCTAAAAAAGAATTCCAAAAGGAAAAGTAGAAAGAGCAAGAAGAAATGTTTCAAAATCTGAACAAATCTTCAAAAGGTGCTCATAAAGAACATGGGTCTGTTAAGTGTCACTTTTGTAAGAAAAGTGGATACCTCAATAAAGATTGCCTAAAATGTAAAGTTTGGTTTGAAAAGAAATGTAAGCTTTGTGCTTTAGTATGTTTTGAATCAAATTTTACTGAAGTTTCATATAATACTTGGTGGATAGATTCTAGTTTCACTACTCATATTTCCAATATGATGTAGGGATTCCTTACGATCCAAACCACAAAGCCGAATGAAAGTTTCATGTTCATGAGGAATAAAAGTAAAGCTCCCATTGAAGGCGTTGGCACTTATCGTTTGATTTAGATATTAAATATTATTTAGATTTATTATAAACTCTTTATATGCCTACATTTTCTTGTAATTTAGCTTCTTTACAAAAATTTAATGTAGTTGGGTTTTCTTTTAAATTCAGTTCCGGATCTTTTATTTTATTTAAAAATAATAGTTTTATTGATTTTGGTATGTTATGTGATAGTCTCTACAAGTTTAAACTTGATAATGTGTTTGTTGAAACCTTGATGACCTTGCATCATAATGTTGGTACTTAACGCAATTTAGTTAATGAAAATTCGACTTACTTGTGACATAAATGTTTGGATCATATATCTAAAGAAATGATGGAAAGATTAGTAAAGCACGAAATTCTTCCACATTTAGATTTCACTGACCTTAAAGTGTGTATTGATTGTATTAAAGGCAAACGAACAAAACATACTAAGAAAGAAACCACAAGAAGTATATAGTTTCTTGAAATTATATACATTGATATTTGTGGATCTTTTAATACTTCATCTTTTGGTGGAGAAAAATATTGTATCACCTTTAGTGATGATTTTTCACATTATAGTTATATTTATCTATTCCATGATAAATCTCAATTAGTTGATGCACTTGAGATGTATATTAAAGAGGTTGAGAGACAATTAGATAAGAAGGTAAAAATTGTAAGGTCAAATAGAGGTAGTGAATATTATGGAAAGTTTGATGAATTGCGTTAATATTTAGTTTTGTTTGCCAAATTCTTTGAAAGAATTGATATTTGTGCTCAATATACAATGTTAGGTACATCACAACAAAATAGTATTGCTAAAAGTAGGGGTGTGCAAAAAATTGAATAAACCGATTTAATCGAATCGAACCAACCAGTTCGATCGGTTCGGTTCGGTTAGCCATAATAACCGGTTCGGTTTCAGTTATTTATTTAAAAAAAAATCGATTCTTCGGTTCGATTCGGTTATTTTGATAAAAATAGTCCAAAACCGAACCAAACCGTGGAATAAACCAAACCCCTCCCCCCACGCGGGCGCAATACCCCATGTCTCACTGCCATTTCAATTTCTCTTTGTCACTCTCTCTCTTCCTCTTCCTCTCCCTCTCCCTCGCCATTTCATTTCATTTTCATCCCAGATCTGGCCGCTGGAGAAGACGAAGGCCCTTGCTCTTCAAGGCTTCGTACTTCGTAGATCAGAGATAAGAGAAGACCTAGAAGGCGGAAGGACCGAACCGATCCTTGGTCCTTCCATTTGCTCGCCCTCATCGTCTCCGACTCTCCTGCATGATGGCACCATCGCCCCCTTCGATGTCGTCGTCAATGTCGATGAAATGCTTCCTCTCTACCTCTGATGCCGACTTGGACCTCTGACACAGTCACACAGTAACGCCGACTTCAACGCCTACGACGAGTGCATCTCTCTCTTATCCGATTTCCACCACAGTGCTCGCCCTTCGGTAAGTTTTTGGCAACTTCTATTTTTCCAGAAACTTGTTTGAGTTTGTTAACTATGGAATTAATTTTTAGATCTACAAAAAATCAATCGTCCGATCAAAGTCATTTTTTGATATATGAATTACCAGGGTTGGGGGAATCCAATGATCGGTTCTGATCATTGGAGTCACCGGCCGGCTAGGTGGCCGGCGATAACAGATGTTCGATCTCTTTAGTATTCTAAGTTGGTTCGATTTTCTGTTCGGTTCAGTTATCATGATTTAGGTTTCGGTTAGTGGGGTTAGTCGGTTTGGTTCGGTTCGATTATTATATGCTGATCAGTTCGGCTCGGTTCACAATTTTTAGGCGGTTCGGTTCGGTTATAACCGATTGCACACCCCTAGCTAAAAGGCGCAATTATACCCTAATAAAAATGGTTAGGAGTATGATGAGTCACTCATCTTTGCCTTATCTTTGTGGATATGTATGCATTAAAACTACCATGTATTTACCAAACAAGGTTCCTAGTAAAGTAGTTCCAAAGACTCCTTTTGAACAGTGGACAAAGAGGAAACCTAGTTTAAGGCACTTACATGTTTGGAGTTGCCCAGCAGAAATAAGAATTTACAATTCATATGAAAATAAATTGGACTTTGGAACAACCAATGATTATTTCATTGGATATCTGAAAAAGTCTAAGGAGTGTAAATTTTATTATCTTAGTCACTATACTAGAATTGTTCAAACTAAAAATGCTTAATTCATTGAAAATGGTGACATTAGTGGGAGTCAAAGAATGCATGATGTCAGAATTCAAGAAGTCATGGTGGAAATTCCCATGCCCAAGACTAATACGATTATTGTTTATCAAGTTGTAATCCAACTAAATAACAGTCAAGAACAACAAACACTCCATGATGAACCAACAATAGTTAAACCACAAGTAATAATATTAAAGAGATATGAGACTTGTTATTTATAATAATTATGTGGTTTATCTACAAGAGTCAGAATTTGACTTAGGAATTAATAATAATCTAGTTTCATTTAAGCAAGTAACGGAATGTGATGATTGTACTAAATGGTTAGATGCCATAAAGGAAGAGTTAAAATCTATAGATCAAAATCAAGTTTGGGATCTCATTGAATTTCCTAAAGGGTGTAAAAGAGTTGGATGTAAATAGGTCTTTAAGACTAAACGTGACTCTAATGGCAATATTGAACGACATAAATCCAGATTTGTTTGTCAAATGTTTTACTCAACAAGTCGACATCGATTATAAAGAAACTCTCACCAGTCTTTAAGAAAGATTCTTTTATAATCATCATGGCTTTAATGACTCATTATAACTTGAAATTACATCAAATGAATGTTAAAACTACATTTATTAATGGGGATTTGGAGGAAAAGGTCTATATGAATTAACCTGAAGACTTTTCAATTGAGGGAAATGAACACACGATGTGTAAGTTAAAGAAGTCAATACATAGACTTAAGCAATCTTCCCGCTAATGGTCTCTGAAGTTTAACAATACCATCGCTTCTTTTGGTTTTCTAGAAAACACTGTTAATCGATATATATATATATATATATATGAAGGTCAGTGGGAGCAAATTTATTTTTCTGATTCTAATGTTGATGATATTTTTCTTGTTGTTATTGATCTTGGTTTATTGAAACCCATAAGTATTTCTCTGAGAATTTCGAAATGAAAGATATGAGAAAGACAACCTATGTGATAAAAGTAGAAATATTCTATGATAGATCACAATGACTGTTGGTGCTATCTCAAAAAACCTATATTAATAAAATTTTAGAGAGATTCAATATGGATAAGTGCTTCGCAAGGATAGTTCCAATTTAGAAAGGGAATAAATTTAATCTTATTCAATGCCTAAAAAATGAATTGAAACAAGAACAAATAAAAAATATACCTTATGAAATAGCAATTGTGAGCTTAATGTATGCTCAAACTTGCACCAGACTAGACATTAGCTTTGTTGTCAAAGTTCTGGGTAGATATCAAAGTAATTCAGGCCTTAATCACTAGAAAGCTGCAAAAAAGGTTTTCAGATACTTGCAAAGAACAAAAGATCACATGCTCATTTACAGAGGATTCAATCATCTTGAGATGATTGTATATTTAGATTCGGATTTTATCAGATGTGTTGATACCAAAAAATCTACATCTGGGTACCTGTTACTATTAGCTGGAGAAACAGTTTTATGAAAAAGTGTGAAGCTATCTATTATCGCTACATCCACTATAAAAATTGAATTTGTGTCATGCTTTGAGGCTATTATTCATCGTTTATGGCTGCGAGATTTTATTTTAAGGTTTTAGATTGTCGATAATATTGTCAAGTCGTTGAAAATTTATTGTAATAACTCTGTAGCAGTATTCTTTTCTAAAAAATGAAAA
The DNA here is from genome assembly GCF_014633365.1 of Diospyros lotus. NCBI lineage: Eukaryota > Viridiplantae > Streptophyta > Magnoliopsida > Ericales > Ebenaceae > Diospyros > Diospyros lotus. Next base: position 23,275,131 of record NC_068348.1, read on the forward strand.
TTATATTAGCACTAATCTTATGATCGCAAATCTTATGACAAAATGATTGTCGTCTAAAATATTTAATAAACATGTTGAAAGAATGAGTATTTTGAGTATAATTTAATTTGACTCTATTAAAGTATTTGACACTTTGAGTTCATTTACGTGTTTCTGATATTTATGTTTTCTATTTGGATACATAAATTGTTTTCGAATAAAATCACTACAAGAAAAATGTATTTTAGCGACAAAATTTAGTAACAGAATTATTCCGTCGCTAATTAGCGACGAAATTAGCGATAGAAACCCGTCCCTAAATTTAGCGACAGAATTAGCGACGGAAATTCCGTCGCTAAAAATAAAAAATATTAAATAAAAAAATTAAAATTTAGTGATGGACAAAGCCTCGCCGCTAAAAAATTAAAAAAATTAATTAATTAATTAAAATTTAGTGACGAGGCCAATCCCGTCGCCAAAAAAATAAAAAACTTAAATAAAATAATTCAAATTTAGCGACAGGCTCAACCCGTCGCTAAAAATAAAAAAATTAAATAAAAAAATTAAAATTTAACGACGGGGCCAATCGCGTCGCTAAAAAAAATAAATTAATTAATTAAACAAATAAAATTTAGCGACGGGCAAAACCTCGTCGCTAAAAAATAAAAAAATATATTAATTAATTAAAATTTAGCGACGAAGCCAATCCCGTCGCTAAAAAATAAATAAAAAATTAAAATTTAGCGACTCACAAAGCCCCATAGCTAAAAAATTAAAATAATTAATTAATTAATTAAATTTTGCGACTGGGCTAGTCCCGTCGCTAAAAAATAAAAAATAAATAAATAAAATTTAGTGACGGGCAAAACCTCATCACTATAAAATAAAAAACAAAATAATTAATTAAAATTTAGCGACAGGTCAGCCAGTCACTAAAAAATAAAAATAATTAATTAATTAATCAAAATTTGGCAATAGGGCCAATCCCGTTGCTAAAAAATAAAAAATAATAAATAAAAAATTAAAATTTAGCAACGGGCAAAGTCTCATTGCTAAAAAATTAAAAAAAAATTAATTAATTAATTAAAATTTAGTGACGGGGTCAATCCCGTCGCTGAAAAATAAAAAAAAAATAAATAAAATTTAGTGACGGGAAAAACCCCATAGCTAAAAAATAAAAAATAATTAATTAATTAATTAAAATTTAGCAACGGGCTCAACCTTGTTGCTAAAAAATAAAAATAAATTAAAAAAATTAAAATTTAGTGATGGGTCAACCCCGTTGCTAAAAAATAAAAAATAAATAAATAAAATTAAATCAAAAAATTTAAATTTAGCAACTGGTGCTCCGTCGTTAAAAAATAAAAATAAATAAATAAAAAATTAAAATATAACGACGAGGTCACCCGTCTCTAAAAAAATAAAAAAATTAAGTAAAAATTAAAAATTTTACATTTAAACATATCATAATAATTTTTACTAACATTAATATTAGTAAAAATTAAATTAATAATTTTTAAATATATTACAAATTAAAATTAAAATAAAAACATTATTTTTCACTGCTAATATAATAATTAATAAATTTTTATTTGAATTAATAATGAAATAAAATTAAAATTAATATTCATTTCCCTTTACTAACATTAATATTAAAATTAATATTATTAAATGAGTTTAAGAAATTTTGGTGTATAAATATAATTCTGAAATATTTAGAAGAGAATATTATAAATATATTTTATTTATAACAATAAACAAGAAGGCTTCTGGATCGGTTGGCTCACGCACGAAATTTGGTTATGAAATGTTGGGTGTTCGAATCTGATAGAAAGATTGAGAATAATAGTTGGGGGAGTAATATCCCAACGTTGCCACGTGGCGAGCAGAGGCGCAGCCACGTGGCGCACATAGGGGCGGTCGCAGGGCTTGACGCGCGTTGAATTTTGAAATTTGAGGTTGAATTGCGTGTTGAATTTTGAAATTTGAGATTGAATTTAACGATGAAATTAGCGACGGGGCTAACCCTGTCGCTAAAAAATAAAAAAAAAATTTAATTTAACGATGGGCTCATACCCGTCGCTAAAAAGTAAAAATAAAATAAAATTAAAAAAATTTAGCGACGGGCTAAACCCTGTCGCTAAAAAATTAAAAAATTAAAATTTAGCGACAGGATCAACCCCGTCACTAAAAAATAAAAAAAATTTAAATAAAATAATTCAAATTTAGCGACGGGTATAACCCCCGTCGCTAATTCCGTCACTAGAAAATGCCCGTCATTAATCCCGTCGCTAAATTTTAGCGACGGAAAGGTATCCATCACTAAATCTGTCGCTAAAAAATTTAGCGACGGAATTTGATGTTTTAGTGAATTGACAGGAATAATTAAAGTTTGACCAATATGATTATTTTTATTAAAGGTCATGTTAAGTTGAAAATTAGTATTGTAGTACATGGAAATGACTGTGTCAGAAAAAATTGACACACAACTGTTATACCTCGTATTAATATTTTAACTTAATAATGATATAACAATAGCCAAAATAAGGAGAATTTAAAGTATGATTCTTCATGCACGTTACCTTCTTCTTTTTAAATCATAAAAATGTAATATCATATGAGTCAAGCGGAAGAATCTAAGAATTATCATGTCGCTCACATGATAATTGATAGAAAATACCTCATCAGATAATTAGAAACAATTATCTAGTATCTTACAAGATAATTGAGATAATTATTTTATTAGATACGATAGCATTTATCTGATGAAATAATTAAATTAAATATCATATATAATAGTGTTAATCTGATGAGATAATCAAATGATTTAATAAAATAATTAATTATTTTGAAATTTTATTTGGTTTAGCAGATGTGGAAAACTCCTACAGAGTATCGATGAAAGATTGGTTCTACTACTGTAAATAGGGGTTTGGTCATTTTCCTACCCAACACAGAAAAATAATTATATTTATATTTTATATCCATTCTTATGGTTGGGGTTAATAGAGAGAAACCAGATTTTGAGTTGTAAGAAAAAATATACCCAAGGGAAGGGTAAATTGAGTTTCTAAAACCATTTTAGATTTAAAAGTTCTTTGTGAGAAAATTGTTTAACCTTTTTAGACCTTTTGAAAAATAGAGATAAAAATCTCTATTGAAAGATTTAACTTTAATTAATAAATGAAATAATGATGTAAGAATGTTTGAGTGAAAATGGAATTTTCAAGATCAATTTTAAAGCAAATTTTGCAAACTCTAAAATATGGAAATAACACTTGACTAGTTGAAATGAAATTCAAAAATGAATAATGCAGAACATAAAGGATTTATAGTGGTTCGGTTCAACCAACCCACTCCACTCCCTTGCCTTTGTGTCAAAGATTTAAATAATCCAATATAGTTTTTATAGGATAAGCTAAAATATTTGTTTTTCAATGGTTCAACAATAATTAAATACATAGCTTTTGTAAGGATTAACTGAATCCTTTTACACTGTAATTTTTATGGGCTCAAGCATTAACCATAACAAATAAGTCAAATTTACAATTTAAAACATTTTGAGAAGCTTTTGCAAATCAAATTAAAATAATGAAAGTTGCTTCTCACACAGAAAAAAAGAGAGATGAAAATAATATAAAAGTAAAAACATTCTTTCTCTTTTTGCTAGTAAAAGATGTATACTTTGAGGACTTTTTTGCTTAGGAAGAATTTAAAGATTAGTTGAACATCATCTTCTTCTTTTATACTTGTTGTCAAGAGAATGAAATATGTGAGTATAACATTCTTTTTCTATAAAATAATTATTAAAATATTCAAAAATCAAGATAAAAGAATAAGGAAAAATTTAGAGCCATTTTGTAGCCTTAACGGTCAAAACTATGCATTAAATGCATTTGCAATAGCTAGTTTAACGGCTATACTTTTTTGTTTCAGAACAATATTACTCGAGTACAAAGAGTTTGTAATTGAGTATTTTTTTATCTTTACTTGAGTAAACAAAGTTTGTAATCGACTAAGTTTTGTCTATATTAAGTACAGATATTTTTTAATCAACTATTTTTTATGTTTACTTGATTATAAAACTTTTGTAATCGATTATAAAATGATTTTAGCAACATAAATAAATTACTCAATTACCAATCAAATATGATCGATTATACATCAATTTTTACTCAATTATAAGAGAATAATACTCTATTATAATTTTGATTACTCGATTACTTTTGGTCTAACTGAAACTTGTAATAAATACTCAATTACAAAAGAATAATTAGTCGAGTATAAATCCTTACATACTCGAATACATTTTAATTTGTAATCGATTATATGCTATACAAAATTGACTTATTCAGTTACAATAAGAATTATACTTGATTAAATAGATTAAATCATAGACTCAAATACCTAGATCAATAGATTACTTAAGTAATATAGAATTTTTAGTCGATTAATGCTTTGATACACTAAATTAGATTTAAACCTTACTTGATTAAAGCTTTATAAGAAAATCATCTTTAATATATTATTTTGAATATCATCAAAATAATTTTCTTATCAACAACAATATCTAAATAAGAAACATAGACATTAGACTCAAATATAAAACACAAGTGTTGTTTGTGACAGTTAACATTAACTTTTCAATCATATTCACTTGGTTACTTAGAAAGGTTTCATGGAACAAGATAATGAGATAATTTCATATATTGGAATTTTACTAGATTTATATGAAAAAATAAATTGAGTACATAGATTGCTACTCCACCCCAAAAAAAAAAAAAAAAAAAAAAAATTCATTTCTTGATAAAAAAAAATATCATTCTACTTAGCCTACAATATAACATATTTCATAGAAATATAATTACCCAAATAATTGTTTATTCACATATACTTTATCAAATACACACACATGAAATACACATAAGTTAAATAACTTACTTATTATTTAACTGAGATAAAACATATAGAAGATTGCAAATATATTAAGCATACTATATGTTAATCAACAACATATAACACCAAGATGCATTGATTTCAGAATCGTGAATTTTCAATCATACTTACCAAAATAAGAACAATATATGTTTTATGTTCTATAAGCTCTAAGCCATCATACACACATTTTAAATCCTAAACATCATTATTTTAAAACATTTGACAACTTAAGAATTTATAGCAGTTTGATCAAATAATGATGAATTCAATACTTCAATGATTTTGCTTATCAAGCAACAAACATTCAACATTATAAATTCTTTAAGTGTTTTTTTATTAAATTTTAGAACATGGAAAACCTTAAGAATTTAATACAAATTAATAAGAAATTTAAAATCATTGGATCAAAATTAAAGAACCATCCCATGAGTATATGATCATTTACAACAAGAATTTGATGTAACCCACGCTCTTTGAATCACAACATAAATATTGATCTCTTAGGATAACAAGCTTAATCCTAAGTTTACCTTAAGAATCATAAACACCATAAGATCTATAAGATACTTATGTAATATGGATATTTAGAATATTGCTTAAAATCTTTAACAACCTATTAGCATATTAAGCATACTTATAAAATATGTTAAAGTTATTAATACAACCTTAACAACACCTTAGAAATATAAGAAATTAACATATTTTAAAGGATAAAATAATTTTCACATATATCAAAACTATTAAAACAAACTTAAGATAACATACGAGGACATTAAAGTTTTGATATAAAACATCCATTATCAAAACATTCTAAGGACAAACTCCACGCAAGTGTTTCTTCATCAATTGGTAATTCTTTTGCGACTTAATTTCAAATAGATCTAGGTACGCATTTATTTAATTGTATTATGTGATTTACATGAATTTCTTTGATTTATAGATATTATATATAATTGTTTGTTATTCATTTATACAAGCAATATTATCACTTACACTTCAATCATGTTTCTAACCCAATCTATGATTTTGGTTGATTGGAATACTTGGAGCTTTTAAAAAAATATGATTTAGTACATACTTTTTCTTTTTTGAGATAAGATGATACCTTGCTTAGAATAAACTACCTCAAATTCCTTGGCTAATTGGTCCTTTAAATCACTTTTCTCAGCCATGTTATTCCTTATTAGTATAATGTCATACACCTACACCAAATATTTTAATTTTGAAATTAGCCTTGAGTGGAAATGGAAAAGAGTAATAAATTATAAACCTAGCTTTTGTTTTTTGTTTTTGGGTTTTATCTACTTTTGCAACTTATCAAATATTTTCAAGTATAATATTCTTATAGAGTGTGTGTGTGTGTTTATTTTTTTATTTTTTAAGAAGCATTGCATTAAGTAAATGGAAAAAGTATTTTAATGTTATATTCTTAAAATTTTAAAAAACTTTTATAAAAATACTAAAAATATTAATATTATTTTTTAAATTTTAATTTATATATTTTTATGTATATCAAATACATCAACATTACTTTTGTGAGCATGTGATTTCTAATAAGAGTATTTCCAAAGATTATATTATTGAAAATTTAATTAGCGAGAAACACCAGCCGCAACTGGTTTACAGAAGCGTCTATTCATGCGCAACGCTTGCCTGTTCTGTTTTCATTCTGCTTCGAAAGACACCTCTCTCTCTCTCTCTCTCTCTCTCTCCCTCTCCCTCGCTAATGGCTTCTTCCGTGAAAGAGGCACTGGGTGAACTCGACAAGGACTCGTTCGTAACCCTTCTCTCGAAGCTCATTGGGGAGTCCAAGTACGTCCAGAACAACCCGCCGGAGCTGATACCGGAGGAGGACAGGATCGTCAGGCACGTGCTCGACGTCCTCCTACCTCTCAGCACCACCACCGGTGGCGGCCCTCTCATCGTCAACCACGTCACTTATCATCCCAACCGAGGCAACCTTATTGTTGAGTACCCTGGAATCCAGTCCGGCAAGATCTTGTCGTTCGTCGGCATGCACATGGATGTCGTCACTGCCAATCCCTCTGACTGGGTCTCTCTCTCTCTCTCTCTCTCTCTCTCTCTCTCTCATGATTTTAGGGGGCTTATTGACCTTGGGTTTGTTCCATTTCAGGGGGCTCATTGTTTCAGTAAGGGTTGGTTTTTTAGTTCCAAATATCAAGGCTATTGGGATTCCTGTACTTTTTTAGGGATTTTCTTTTTTTGATTGATTCGAGCATACACATCACACTAGGCATTACTCCTTTTTTTTGTGGAGTCTAGGATTATCTATGTCAAGTTAATCAAAATTGTGGTTTTTGCACTTGTTTCTTTATTGGGCCTGGGTTTTTCAGTGGTTGATCTAAATTGTTTCTGGAATCAGTGCTTTCATAATCAACCTTATTTTATTTCTTTTCAAATTGAGTTGCTGACCATTCTCCTCCTGTAACTAGGATTCTTTATTTGTGCTTTTCGTGTGTTTGTTATGATTTGCAATTCTGATGACCGAGGTTGAACACTTTTAAGGTCGTGTATATTAATACATTGGAAGCCCATTACTCGAGCTTCTAGTTCATGAAATCTGAAAATTTTCTGCTTCACTGATATTTACTTATTTGTTTTGTTACTTCTTCTTGTTGCTTTGTTTTATCTTTTCGAGGGTCTCTTGGATTCATTTCACCTTTCCATACTTGTCAATCTACATTCAATCCATTTTCACTTCACCTTTGTGACTGGAAGGTCCAGGTTCGAGTTGTGGAAACATCTTTGTAATTCAAGGGTAAGTCTGTCTTCTTGTTGCTTTGTTTTATCTTTACGAGGGTCTCTTGGATTCCTTTCACCTTTCCATACTTGTCACTCTACATTCAATCCATTTTCACTTCACCTTTGTTACTGGAAGGTCCAGGTTCGAGTTGTGGAAACATCTTTGTAATTCAAGGGTAAGTCTGTGTCTTCTTGTTGCTTTGTTTTATCTTTTCAAGGGTCTCTTCGATTCCTTTCACCTTTCCATACTTCTCACTCTACATTCAATCCATTTTCACTTCACCTTTGCGACTGGAAGGTCCTGGTTCAAGTTTTGGAAACATTTTTGTAATACAAGGGTAAGTCTGTGCAAAAATGACCCTCTCCCAGCCCTTGCCAAGTGGGGAACCTCACGCACTAAGGACACCCACTTGTTGAATTTTATATTCTCTATGTTTTTATACCTTTACCATACTAGATATAAAGTGTTTTAGTCTAAACACTGACACAAATTGCTAAAATCTTGCAAGAATAATGGTGGTTTTTCTTCTACCAAAATTCCCTGGCTAACTTAATAGTTATACGCTATCAAACAAAGACCTCTATCCATTTGTTTGGTTGCCAATCACTGCAAAACAGAAGTAATTATAAGAAGAAATCAAGTATTTGATTTTTTTAAAGCGAGGAAAAAAGGGTGGTTGTGGAGCCATTGCCTCTCATTTTTGTTATTTGGCTGAAAAAGATGAATTCCATTATTCTTGTCCATATCTACAAAATTGGCATCATGGGCAGAGAAATTCCATAAAATGTAGTATGGCAGAGGAGAAAGACATAATAAGAGTCCTACACACATAGTTGTGAAATGCACACTTGAGGCGCAAGGCGCAAGGGGCACCGGCCCCTAAGCCTTAGAGCCCCCAAGGGGCGGCCTTAAAGAAGCGTGCACCTCAGCAGAGGCTGCGCGCCTCTCATATCTTTAATATATATATTTTAAAAAAAGTTAAAAAACAAGAAAATCCCAGCTCGATAGAGACAGACCCAAACCCTAAAAGCCTCTCTTCCTTAGTATGAATGCTCAGGGTTTCAGATTCAAGCGGCCATTGTTAGGGATACATAGAGTATATATATATATATATATATATAAACTTCACTAGAATGATCTGCCCAATACATAAATAACGCACCTGATACAAGAGTATCAGTTTCAACCAATACAGAATATGAAGTATAAATCACAGAGATTATAACAGTTGCAGTAGCAAATAATATTCTAACAGCAACAGCTCGAACATCGATATAATTAGACAAGTGAAACTTCTACCCAACAACAACAAATGGATAGTAACAGATATTACCAGAACAACAAAACAGAGATGACATGTGACCAGCAACCACTGCAGCCGGAACGTCAAGGAGGTAGAGGAACATAAGCAGGTCAAGTTGCTTTTTGCACTGTCTTGAAGACAGTTATCGCCCTGCACCGGCAGCGAGCAAACTTCGGCAACTGTCTCAGTAGAATGAAACGACCTCTCTGGTGAACGACAACCACGAATAATCGGAGCTAGCAAAACTCAGAAACGGGCTCGCTCTTAGTGACAGAAAAACTCGAGAAGGAAGAAGACAAAGCTTGGGGATAAGCTGCTTTGGGTGGAAGAGAGAACAGAAAGCTTATGGAGGAAAAATAACACACCACCCATATATATAAGAGAAGCCAACCACAACCTATATATATAGGCACCCCATCAACTTAGCAATGAAGGAAACTTGGAGTGGGAAGAAAGTCACAAAGACTTAATAAGGAAGGAAAGACTTCCAAAGACTTAGCAAGGAAGGAAAGACTTGGCAGCCTTTCACCTTGTAACCCACCAATGTGGGACAAGCACCCACTACACACACACACACACTCACCTCCAACAGCCATTGCTAAGAAAGAAAAGTGGCAGACTGCAGTCCTTCCAATTGAGAGCTGTGACCAAGAAGAACCAACCAGTCGAGAGCTGTGATCAAGAAGAACCAAGAAACAATCGAGAAATATCAGTTATTTTGGACTACAGTCCTTCCAACCAAGTATAGGCTTGCAGTGATAGCCATCAAAGATCCGAAGTATAGGCTTGCAGGAAGCTGTGGAAGTTGAAAGGTCTAGTAGGCATGGAAGATCCATACATCATTTACAAGGTCTCACAGGCATGGAGGGTCTCGTAGGCGTGGAAGAGCTGAGGTTGTTAGTGCATCTGGGCTTTGTTGGTGCGGAAGTTGAAAGGTCTTGTAAGCGCAGTTAGATATGAAGATAACAAGAGCCGAAGTTGTTGATGCATCTGCGCTTTGTTGGTGCAAAATTGAAGGCGAAGGTCTGATTCCCCAAGAAGTTGAAAGGTCTTGCAGCAGTTGAGAGCTAAAGGCATTGCTGAACATTGGAATTCACTCAATTGTGAGTTGTGACTAAAGTTTTTTTTTTTTTAATCAGTCTTAGAAGAGTCTTCTAGTGATAGTACTGCTGGTAATTGAAAAGACCTCGCCTGGAAATATGTTCGTCTTGCCAAGCCAAATAGCACAAATGATTTAATGCAAAAATTACAAAGGGAGGAATTTATAGAGCTAAGCAGCATATTGTTGGAGGATTCCGTAATACTAAACCCTGTGCAAAATGTCCACTGCATATTAAAGAAGAAATCATGGAATTTATGGAGAAAAAAGCTGCAATGAGTATGGAGAAAAGTTCTATTCCAGATTTTGAAGATGTGGATGCTTTTGGTGATGATGTAAATGAAGATGATATTATTGGACTTAAAATTAAGAGTTCAAAACTAAAAGAGGGCAGTAGTAAGATTGTCAATGCGAAAAAGCCAAATGTAAAAGGGTCAATGGACGTATTCTGTACTGCTAGTGCGGAGAAAGTACTGCAAGATAGGAAGAGGATGAGACAAACTACAATGAATGAAGTTTGTAAAAAGGAATTGCGTGAGAAAGCTTGTAGAGATGTAGCTAAATGGATGTATGATGCTGCAATTCCATTCAATAGCTAGTTTTGATGTGATGGTTGAATCTATTGGTCAATTGGGCATTGGGATGAAAGCACCAAGTTACCATGAGATTAGGGTTCCTTTGTTACATAAGGAAGTTGCTGATGTGAAACACATGATGAAGTCTTATGAGGAAGAATGGGCAAAGTATGGTTGCTCTATTATGGCTGATGGATGGATTGATAAGAAACATAGAACTTTGATAAACTTTTTGCTAAATTCTCCAAAGGGTTCATTTTTCTTGGAATATATTGATGCTTCTGATTTTTCAAAAACTGGGGACAAAATATTTGAATTGTTGCAGAGAGAGAAACACTGTCCAAGTTGTCACCGATAATGCATCTAATAATGTCCTTGCAGGTAAGACAATTCAATTTTGAATTTACTTACAAAATCTTCAATTCATTTTCATAATCTTAATTTAGTCTGTGTTTAAATTTAAAATTTATTTTCTTATCTTAATTTTTAGGGGAATTGTTGCAAGCAAAGCGAAAACATTTATATTGGAATCCTTGTGCAGCAAATTGCATTGATTTGATATTAGAAGATATAGCAAAATGCCTATTGTCATTGAAGAGGGTAGTACAATTGAATGCTTATATATGTGTTAGACCAGGAGTGGTGAATATGTTGAAGAAGTTTATGGGAGAAAGAGAGCTTGTTCGAGCTGAGCTGGTGTCATGAGATTTGCAACTGCTTATCTCACACTTTTTGAGAATACATAAGCAAAAGACAAATTTGAGAAAAATATTCACCTCAGAGGACTGGATAACGAGCAAATGGGTTAAGGAAGCTGTGGGTAAAAGAGCAACTGCCACCATATTAATGCCCACATTTTAAACTAGCATTGTTTACATTCTTAAGGTATTTGGTCCTTTAGTCCGAGTCTTTAGGTTGGTTGATGGTGAAAATAGACCTACAATGGGATACATTTATGAGGCAATGGATAGAGCTAAGGAAACCATTGCAAAATCCTTTCAGGAAAGAGAAGAAAAATATGATGAAGTGTTTAAAATCATTGATAAAAGGTGGGAATGTCAACTCCATCAACCTTTGCATGCAACTGGACACTTTTTAAATCCAGAGTGCTTTTACTTAGATTCCAGTATTTCTGAAAATGAAAATATTATGACGGGATTGTACAAAGTTTTGCAAAGGATGGTTCCAAGCCATGATGAGCAAGACAAAATTAGTGACCAATTCACTCAGTATCGAAATTCTGAAGGAGTTTTTGGCATGGAGTAGGCTATTCGACATCGAAAGACAAAATCCCTAGGTAATTGAGTTTGTTGGGATTTATTTCAATTTTTAAATTAAATTAGTGTAATTAATTTTTTAAGATTAGTTTATAAGATGTCTGATAAATAACATTAACCTAATTATTCTATCTCAACAGCTGAATGGTGGAAATCTTATGGATCTTCCACACCAAACTTGCAAAAATTTGCAATTAAAATACTTAGCCTTACTTGTAGTGCATCTGGATGCGAGCGTAATTGGAGCATTTTTGAACATATAAGTAACAACTAACATAGACTCTTTACTTAGCCTTTTGTTTTAGATGACATATACTTATTAAAAATGTTCTGTATTAATTTACAAAATCATAACAAAAAAAAGAAAAAAAGAAAAGAAATAGGCTAGCTCAACAACGCTTGAATGATTTGGTGTTTGTAAAATACAATTGAGTGTTGAAGCATAGATATGATGCACATGATCACATTGACCCCATCTCTTTGAAGGACATATATGACGGTAATAAATGGTTGATGGGTAGAATGGATGGATCATCAGATGAGGAAGAAGACTTTGTGTTTGAAGATGATTCTTTAACATGGAGTGCTGTTTCTAGAGCTGCTGGAGTTAAGGAGAATGTCCATCACACTAGATTAGTCTAAGGGAACAAGTGTTACGGCAAAGGAAAAGGGAAAGGCAAAAGTATCTTCTTCTTTGTCAAAGATTAGTACTCCTACTCTTGGAGATGAGGAGGAAGATATTGATTTTGAAGATGAATATGAAGAAGAGGAAGACTTTGGAAGTGACCAATATAATCTAGATGACGACGACGATCATCTTATGATTGATGTTGGATGTTATTATTGTTGTGTTTATTTTCTTGAATTTTTTTGTTTGATTATGAATTGTTTATGTTTGAATTTGATGATGAATACTTGTTAATTTATTATATTTTGTTTTTATCCTCCTATTAATTTGCCTTTGTTTTATTAAATTATATTTTTTTTCTTGGCGCGCCTCGCCTTGCGCCTTGCGTCTTGGGCTCCAGGACCCCTTTGCGCCTTAGTGTGCCTTTCTCCTTTAATAACTATGCCTACACATTCTCATTCTTGTCAAGGTAGTTATTTGATTGGAGTTCCTACAAGGCATGGTGTGAATGAGTAGATGTTTCCTACTAGTTTGTATTCTTGTAGAATTAGTTATTTGATTAAGTCAGTTAGAGATGTTTTCACCCTTTTGTTCCTATAGTTAGTGGAACACAGAAGTCATATATATTTAGATCAAAACACTTTTTAGGGGTAATTTTGGCATACATGAAATATGACAGGGCTTTGGATATTGTTTACACCAAACTTTCGTCCCTTTTGATACTAGTATAGATTAGAACAACTTTCTGGAGACTAAGATGACACGTGTACAAAAGTATTTTTATGCCACTGATACTCTTTTGTTAGTCCAAGATTCATTCTTGTCAAGTTTTTCATATATTCAATCTGCATGCTTTAAGTTTCTTCTTTTTGTTTACGGTGGATCTTAAATGATTGAGCAAATTGCTTGTGTTGCATGCAAGAATAGTTTTGAGTTTATATTTAAGAAAGAAATGGGTTTAAATTCTGTCTATAGAAATCTATAATTTTGGGGTTTAGAAACAGTGATGAGTTTTATGCCTCTGACTGTCTGCAGGATTTTGATCCATTCTCTTTGAGTATTGAGGGTGATAAACTTCGTGGTCGAGGAACAACTGATTGCTTAGGCCATGTTGCTCTTGTAACTGAACTTATGAGGAGGTTGGGTGAGACAAAGCCAAAGTTGAAATCAACTGTAGTTGCTGTTTTTATTGCCAGTGAAGAGAACTCATCCATTCCTGGTGTTGGTGTGGATGCACTGGTGAAAGATGGCTTGCTTGATAAGTTAAAACAAGGTCCTCTGTAAGTGTTTAAAATCTCTTGTTGACAAGATTAAACTTTGAGAAGACCATTTCATAAGTTGATTTATAAGAAACGTTGGTAATGTTTTGTTCTCTTTTTCTGCACAGCTTTTGGATTGACACAGCAGATAAACAACCTTGCATTGGTACCGGTGGCATGATTCCATGGAAACTTCATGTTGTAGGAAAGCTTTTTCACAGTGGTTTGGCCCACAAGGTAATCCAATATGGTATCCTGTCATATTCCTAATAACTAAGGGGGGATACATTCTTGGGTAGAAGGAATGGGCAGATGAAAGGTCATTCTTCTAGAAGGAAGTTAGATAGTTGCAATATTTTGAAAGCTGTAACTTTGAAAAGTGGCGGCCCTTTTGGTGCCAAAAGCTAGCAACAATCAGTATATAATTACTGAATGCATTCAGTGTAAAAGAAAGAAAAGAAATTAATCAAAAACTTCTGATTTCCCTCTCAATCTCTCCTCTCTCTCTCTCTTGGATTTCCCTCTTATCTTTCTATCTTCCCTCTCTCTCTGAAATTTTTCTCATTTCCTTCTAATTTCTTAACTGGATTCTCGCTAATTCAGTGAGAACTTCCTGTCAGATTCATGGATCTGACATATCCAATTCTGACATCCTGTGTAAATAGTTGTACCAGACCAAATATTTTATATGTGTTTTTTTTCAGTAAAATATTTGTTTTGAGTTGACCACTTCCAAGATGATAACATTTTGGCAGAGAAGTTCAATATTTTTGGTGGTTTTCTAAAATGATTAGAAAAAATGCAATTTATTGAGAAGGTGCTCTTAATGTTAGGAATTTTGCTTGTACTTCTAACTTTTGTTTCAGAAGTACAAGAACTGTTCTGAAATGAGTTCACCTGTTATTTCCAGCATGATAATTGCAGCAACCACTACCTCTGAGTCTGACCTCCCTGCAACCACTCTTTATTTGTTATGACTATATTACTTTATCCAGCTACTGGTTAGTTCTGGGTTTTAAGGATCATTAGATGCTTCTTAGCTCGATAGGAACAAATGTAGATGACATACTTTTCAAAGTCATGCTACTGTCCTCATGTTGGTTGGAGAATGTAGCTATTAAGTTTTATCCCCTCTTTGTGGGATCTTAATTTATTGAAAATAGTTAGTGTAATTTCAGGAAACCAGTAGAATTAAAGGTAATATAAAACTGGACCCCATCTTATAGGATTAAGGCTTGTGATGATGAAAGGTAACTAAAACTTGTTATGGAGGGTATCCAGCATCAATTGGTTAATTATCCATAACGCAACATTGTGTTAGGCCATGGGCCATATACTCAAAGCTTGATGGATTGAATGGAAAAGTGCTATGAAAATTCTCTTTGATCTTGGAGTTCATATTAAGTTGATAAGACATCCAGTATGATGGACACGGGGCTGGTTTTGTGTATGATATAGAGCTTTATATGCATAGAAATAACATTTTCAGAGAATGTTGTGGAAAAGATATCAAAATGGACTTAAAGGTTTTACAAGAATGATAGGATGAGAACAGAAATATTTATGGGAACGTGAAGTTAAAAATAAGGGAACTGTTTTGACCAGTTAAATTTGTACCAACTGATGCAATTTGATTTTTGAGTTATTGGATCCAAGTTGAGAGTACCAAAAAGGCAAAATTACGTCCAAGAGAAACACTGATTGAAGCCGAAAGGTGAAATAATGTATAGGATCTACTTTGGGGTTTTAGGGTTTAGAATATAACTTTATACAGAGTTGACCTAGAACAGTCAGGAAAATTTGATTGGACCTATAATAATTGGGATTCGTTTTGTTGTGTTAAGTTTGCATTGTACAAATTAGTTTTCTTTTTGATTGATTTGTATTTGTTCTCCATTTATTGGTTTTTTTTGTCTTGCGACTGTAAAGTCTTAGTTGCATAGGTTTCTGTTTTCTGTGCAAATTATATCAGGGAGTTGACTTATTTAGGGCCCATTTTGCAAGAAAAGGCCAATGGCCTAGTGAATTATGAATTGGTGTTTACATTCTGAAATATATTATTTTTCATTCCAAAACAATATATCTCAAATTTTTCCATAATTATTCTATTAAATGTTTTGCTCTGGGGAAAAAACGTACATAATAAACAAATCTAATGATGGTACAGTTTTGGCTTTAAAAAAAGGGGGAAAATGACACTCATGTTCCAAAAATATGTTATTGTATAATTAATTTGAACAAATGATAAACTAGATGATGTTATTTCATAGCATGTCTAATTGTTAAAAAGAAAAATGCTAAAAAGTATCTTGAGTACCCTATTACCCCATTTTTTGGTCCTCTTCCATGTAACAAAACGATCTATCTAGCTAACAAAGTTTTAAATTAAGTTCATTTCTCACATGTCAAAGAGATATTTTAGCCATCCTACTTGTTTATTTTTATTTATTTTGTTTTCTTCTTAGTTTTGTGCTATGTGAGGTCAAATACACAAATTCTAGTTTGTCAGTCATTTTTGTCTATGGCCTTCTCTTTTATAAGGCTCTTATAACTCTACCTAAGTCTTTTCAAAATTTTCTTGGTCTTTCTCAACTTCTTTTGTTAAATACTTGTTATATTACAACAATTCTTTTTGTAAGAGCCTCTCTTGTTCTTTTACTCACATGACTATACTATTTTAATTATGTTTGACGAGTCTTATCTTTAATAGGCGACACTTATGATATTATTTTAAATAACCTCGTTTCTAGTTTTTATCTTTTCTTGTATGGATGAACATCCATCTTAACATTCTCCTCTCCATTACACTCATATTTGCACATGTTGATACTTTACTACCCAAATTTTGTGACACATGTTAAAGATACAAAGATTCCTATACATATTTGGAGATTGATATACGCTATCCATGTTTCTATATTTTCATCCTAAATCTTTCTTCTAGGAGATCCTATCTTAACTGTATTTGTGAGTATTCCCTAAATTTAGTTTAGGAAACTTCCAATTATGGAAGAACAGTTTGTACATATTCTTGTAAACCTATAATGAGTAAGATATTGGATTTTCGGCTACCTTTGACATGATATTAGAGCCATAGGTTCATATTTCTAGGGTTGGCCACTATTTTTGTGGCTTTTGTTAATGGTAGCCTACGTTGATATCCAATCGACTTACATAGCTCCCCAAACCTTACAATTATGATAGACTCACAAAATCTAGTGGTACAATGTAAGTAGTTTTTGCTGGAAGCAATAGCATAGCCTCAAGTGGGGAGCTGTAGACCATTCAAGTAGCCTATAGACTAAATGGGAAGAACTACCTAAAGTGGTCCTAGTTGATTCGGATATTCTTGAAGGGCAAAGGGAAGTTGAGTCACTTACTTGAAACTGGGCCTAAAAAGGATGATCCCATGTATGTCCCCTGGGATGAGGAGGATTCGTTAGTCATGTCTTGGCTTTGGAATTCTATGTTGCCTGAGATCAGTGACACCGTTGTGTTCCTAAGCATTGCTAAGGAGATTTGGGATATTGTGAAGCTCACATATTCGAAGGTCCATGATGCTGCTCAAGTCTATGAGATCAGAACTAAAGTGGCAACCACTAAACAAGGATCTCGGTCAATTATTGAGTATGCCAATCTCTTGCAAAGTTTGTGGCAAGAGTTGGATCATCATCAGTGCATTTAGATGAACTGTAGTGAAGATGTAGCCATACAAAAACGGTTTGTTGAAAAAGAAAGAATTTATGATTTTTTTTTTTTTTTTTTTTTTTAACATAGGAATCGGAGGAAGCCCCGATACATAAGCCTTTGGCAGAGACCGTCACCTTCTCCCCTATAACCTATGGGTCCGGCCCAAACCGGGCAATCAGGTCGGTCCAAGGTAAGTCCGGGTCGAGACCTGTACCCGTGGCCCCCCGTGTAGATAGGCGATACCTACCGCATTGCCCAAGATTCGAACACACAACCTCGGCATACCCAGCCCCCGAATTTATGATTTTCTTGCTGGTCTCAATTTAGAGTTTGATGCATTGAGAGTTTAGATCCTTAGAAAGGAGGATTTGCCTTATCTCAATGAGGCTATCTCAATTGTTCATGCAGAAGAAAGACGAAGGGGAGTGATGTTTGACATCTCTCCTATAGATAGTTCAGCATTGGTCACTATAAAGGGGTTTGGTTTGGACAAACAACCTAGAGAAGAAAGGAAGGCATTAGATTTCTCAAAAACAATCAACAGAGACTCCCTATGGTGTAACTATTGTAAGAAGCCCAGGCATACTATAGATAAGTGTTGGAAGTTCCATGGTAAGCCACCGAAGGGAGGACAACCAAAAGGATAGGGATAAGTGCATGTGGCCAACAGCCATCAGCCCGCTAAAGTACTAGATTAGGCAGACACAATGGAGCTCAACCGAGAAGAGATTGAGAAACTAAGGAGTTTGTGGGGATCATTGGAGAAGAAACATAGGACAAGTACTTGCATTCTAGCTTTCACAAGTATATCTTCCTCTTCTCGTCTTTCATGCTTCGGATATAACTCTCCCAAACACCTGGATCTTTGACTCTGGAGCCATAGATCACATGACATGTTTTTCTCACTGATTTATATCCTATACACCATGTCCTAGCACAAGGAAAACAACCATGGCAGATGGTTCATTAACAATTGTAGCTGGCTAAGGAGATGTTGTTATAAATAGTCATCTCACCCTTAAAAATGTCTTTCATGTGTCTAAACTTTTTACTAACCTTGTGTCCATCTAGAAGCTTACTACAACAACAACAACAACATATCCAGCCTTTATCTCACTATGTGGGGTCGGCTATATGAATTCTAGATTTCTATGTGGGTTACGCCCCAACAGATAGTTTGTCTAGAATTCATATTTGGATCCGACTAGATTTTACGCTGGCTGTCGGCTACTTAACGCAACCCTCCTCCTTTATCCGGGTTTGGGACCGACAGTGGATAACATCCCCTGACGGAGTAATGATGAAATGAAGTTTCAACACCATCTTCATATGGAGAAGTTTCATGAGATGGTGGTGAATGAAGATAATTGATATAGTTGTGTTCTATCACTTAGTTGACATCTAGAAGCTTACTACCGGTTCTAATTATAGTGTCCTCTTTTATTCATCTTTCAATGAAATTTAGGAACATGACACTAGGAGGATGATTGGGCATGCTAGGGAGAGAGATGGACTTTTCTACCTTGAAGATCTTAGTGGACAGGTTCATAAAAGGAGAATTTCCCCTTTATCTTTCCTAATTAACTCTAATAAAGATAAGCTGTTGCTTCATCACTTTCATCTTGGTTATCTCTCATTTAGAACCCTTAAATTGTTGTTTCCTTTACTATTAAGAGGTTTAGATGTTGAAGACTTTCATTGTGATGTGTGTGAACTTGCAAAACACAAGAGAGTCTCATTTCCTCCCACCAATAACATAAGTTATCTTCCATTTACACTTATTCATAATGATATATGGGGTCCTTCTATTGTCTCTAGCATTTCAGGGGCTCGATGGTTTGTCTCTTTTGTTGATGATTGTACTCGTGTGGTTTGGTTATACTTGTTAAAGACTAAATCTTAAGTATGTACTATCTTTCTAATTTTCTATAACATGATTAAAACTCAATTTGGTTTGGAAATAAAGAGGTTTAGATCTAACAATGCTAAAGACTATTTTAATCAGTCTTTATCCTCTTTCTTTCAAAAAACCGATATCATACTTGCATATTCTTGTGTTCATAACCCTAAGCAAAATGGGATAGTTGAGAGGAAGAATTGTCATCTTCTAGTTGTTACAAGAGCTCTTCTTTTTCAAAGCAATGTTCCAAAATAATATTGGGGAGAAGCAGTCTTGATAGCCACATACCTCATTAACCGGCTACCTTCTAGGAGTTTTGATTCCCATAGTCCAATTCAACTCCTCACAAAATTTTTCCTGGGTTCAATGCTTCTAATGGTCTAACTCCTAAAGTGTTTGGTTGCCCTTCTTTTGTCCATATTCACACTTCAAATAGAGGCAAAATTGATCCTCATGCCCTCAAATGTATCTTTGTGGGGGTATTTTCCTCTCAAAAAGGCTATAAGTGTTATCATCCTCCTACCAAGAAGTTTTTTGTCTCAGCTGATGTGAGTTTTGTGGAAGATGCTTCCTACTTTGGTTGTCCTTATCTTCAGGGGGTGGCTGCCTTCTTGGAAGATAAGGACAGGGATATGTTTCTTTTGAACCTTCCTTCTTCTTCCTCTTTCCCTCCTATGGTCTCTATCTCAAAGGACTGACAAGACATGATACAAAGGGAGAAACTTCCACCTTCCTCTTGGCCACTATAGGTGTATTCAAGGGGAAAAGCACCAGTTCCTCCACTTATGCAGGCTACACTATCTGAACCAAATCTTGAACCTGGTATATCTACTCCCAAACTTGAATTAACCATTAAACCTGCAATTGATCCTGACTTGGGTGACTTTGAAGAGCATGATCTCAATGACCTTGATCTTCCCATTGCCATCAAGAAGAGAACAAGGACCTATACCAAACACCCTTTACATATGTTCATGTCCTATTCAAATCTGTCGCCCAATCACAAAGCTTTTCTCTCTAGCCTACACACAATTCATATACCAAAGACATTTTCTGAAGCAATAGGCAATGAGAACTGGAAGAGTGCCATGGAGGTAGAGATGGTAGCCTTGGAGAAAAATCAAACCTGGGAGTTGGTCAAACTACCAAAGGGAAAGAATCCGATAAGATGTAAATGGGTATTCACTGTGAAATATAGATCAAATGGGTCCTTAGAAAGGTACAAAGTAAGGTTGGTTACTAAGGGCTATACTCAGACATATGGGGTGGATTATTTTGAGACTTTTGTCTTGGTAGCAAAAATGAATACAGTGAGGGTGCTATTGTCCTTGGTTGCTAAGGCAGGTTGGAATTTGCAATAATTTGATGTTAAAAATGCTTTCTTACGTGGGGACTTAGAGGAGAAGATCTATATGGAAGTACTAGCCGGGTTTGGACCAAAGACAGATGAAAAAGTGGTTTGCCAAGTTGAAAAAGACTTTATATGGATTGAAACAGTCACCAAGTGCATGGTTTGGAAGATTCACCAAAGTCATGCTTGGCATGGGATATAAATAAAGTGAAGGTGATCATGCCTTGTTTGTACATCATTCAGCCACAAGGGGAGTGACTGCATTACTTGTGTATGTGGATGATATAATAGTAATCGATAATGATGTGGAAGACATGGAATTTTTAAGAGGATGTTTGGTCAAGGAATTTGAAATTAAGGAGCTGATTCTAAGAAAGGAATCTTTATATCTTAACAAAAATACATACTTGATTTGTTGACCAAGACTAGTATGCTGGGAAATGGGGCTGTTGACGCACCTATTCAACCTAATCACTGGCTAGGAGAAGTGTAGCAGGGTAGTATGCTTCTTGACACCTTTCTATAGCTTCTTACTGCTTCTCTGGTGCAGCTTGCATGGCTTCCTTCCAATCCGCTAATTCTTCCTGCGTTTGGCCCATGGCATCTTGGGTATGGGACATCCCAACTTCCATTGTCTCCAATAGCTTCAATCTTGTACTTTTGCCCAGACTTCAATTCACCACTTCACGCCTTCCAATCCTAATTCCAATCAAACAACGGCTGAGAACCACCTCCTATTTCACTTACAGAATTTGATTCGCAAGTGAAACGATCCTCAAATTCGAAAAGCTTATGGGAACTGCTTCTAGGCTCTGAATCTTTTAGCAAGATCGCTTCTTGAATCCATAAATCTGAACCGAGGTGTTGAAATTTAACAGAAATTAACAAGGGTGGGAGAAGGCGAAAGCCTAGAACTGCTTCACCACCCTTCTATGACCTAATTGATCTTGGGTCGATCTCGATCAAACAACCAAAAATCAACGAAACTCACAACTGTGTATTACCTCTTGTTTCGTCTTGAACATTAGACAGTGCACTTCTCTGATCACACCCTCATGGCCTTCATTAGCCAATTCCGATGCCCAATCACCATCCAATGGCCACCTCCTGCTTCGCCTTCCACTCTCGCTGAAATCCCAGTGCACCGGTTGGGGTCCTTTATTGTCAAAGCGTTGCTCAAATACGCTTCCAACTCCCAAATCGATGAACCCCCCAATCACCACTTATCTCTTCATCGTCGATTCCTGCAGTCTGACCGTGCCTACTCCGTCGACTCCTTATGGACCCACTTCGTTGGTAGCTAACATCGCTGGCTCTGATACCACTTTGTCAAGCCCTTAGTTTATGGGCTGGACAATTGAGGGAATTCTGATTGAATTCCGAGAAAGAAATGAATGTAGGAAGACATATAGAATGAGGGGGAGAGAGAGAGAGAGACAAAAATGAAAGAAAGACTTTTGTATTATTATCCAAATCGTCTTCCTCATACTGCTGTAGGTCTTTTATAGAGCCTCCAACAACTATAACAACATTCTAACAATATAACAACTAACTAACATAACAGCCAAAACAGTAAGCTAATTCCCTAACCACTTAACTCCCATCTAGTTAGCAACTAACGGCACATACGAGTAGTTATTAACGACCATTTACTGATTCACCCCTAGAGTCGTGACAGTTGCATCCATATATCCAGTTTTTAATCTAGTTAACTTAAAACATCTAGATTTTAAAGTGTTTCTCCATATCTCGAGCTTAGTAGTATTCACTCCTCTTTTGTCCCATCCACCATACAATGTCATCGTCAAAAAGCATATAGCAGGACACCTTTGCCTGGATATATTTATTAAGTTCATAAAAGGGCAAAG
Source organism: Diospyros lotus (assembly GCF_014633365.1). Taxonomy (NCBI): domain Eukaryota; kingdom Viridiplantae; phylum Streptophyta; class Magnoliopsida; order Ericales; family Ebenaceae; genus Diospyros; species Diospyros lotus. The sequence goes on from NC_068348.1 coordinate 23,297,762, forward strand.
AGGTAAGGGCTTAATGCAGATCCATGATGTAATCCAATTGTAGTTGGAAATGCCTCAATATCTCCTCCACATGTTTCTACTCCATGACACATAACTTGTATGTAAGCAAATTTGGATCCCTTCCTTCTCTAAAACCCTCAAAAAGACATCCTTAGGAACTCTTATCAATTTTTTTTTTTCTAAATCTATAAACATCATATGTGAATAACTGTCACGATTCTAGACCACAGTGACAATGAGCTAACCAGGGCTCGGTGGTTGAGAAAGGAAATGAAAGTGGGAGTCGGGTAAGAAGGTAGAAAGAATAGAGGGTTAGGGAGAATGCGAGAGAGATAAAGAGAAACAAAGTAATTTTGTATTCAATCTTTTTCATGCCCTTCTCCCGTGAAATGGGAGTAGTACATATAGGCACACCGGGTGGAGATAGATGCAGCGGATCCTTCCCTCCCCAACGGTTGCAACAGAGTGTTTTGTCTTTTCCTAGGGCCTTTACACGTGGCCTCCTATAGCTAATAGAATCTGTTAGCTAGAATATGACTATTAGCTGGAATATAAATGCAATAAAGGAAATACAGCAAACAACATAATTGAAATGCAATAAGGGAAATACAGCAAACAAACAAAAATGAAAATGCAAAATGGACCATAGCCGTGACAATAACCTATCAAGCATGAAATCAAATTGGTGCCTCAACAAGTATATAACTTCAAATATTAGCCTATCAGGCATGAAATCAAATTGGTTTTCAAACACCTTAGTTTCTCTTTTAAATCCTTGCTCATTAGCTTGATTCCTTGATTGTGCCAAACCCATTTTTCCCACAGGCTCAATTTTGATCATGGTTAGTTTAGCCTTTATTCCACTGTTTCCTAAACTCATCTCCTAGGCATTTTGCATCAATTTAGGATATTATAAAACTATGTTTGAAACTTTGATTACTCTTTTTCAATGGTTAAGTTAGATTGGGTTTGGATGAGTTGAGAAAAATAAATATATCCACCCCATTGTATATTTCTTATGTTTGTATAATAGAAAATGAGGAGTTTGTCAAATGTGAACATACTAGCCTAGTAGATGTTTGTCTTCCAAGAAATCTCTCTTTGAAAACCCAAACCCTTTCTGTGTTATTACAATTAGTGTCAATGGATTGACTTTTCTATTCCCATGGAAATTTATTGTTTTAGTTTTAAATAACAGAAAATAACAGAAGTTTTTGCTACTTTTTGGCTGTATGATATGTGTACGTTCAATCATTCCTTTTAATTTAAATTTTTACAACCATGATACTGAAACTACATCAACCAGATTTCATGTACTTTCAACCCACTCAACCACAGGTTTGAGGAGGACTTCCTTGATACAGGTAGGGTGGGAATAACTTAGAGGATGGCCCATCTTAAGTCTAATTTGTTCTCCATGCATAAAAGGGCAATATTGCAAACTAGGAATCGCTACAAATGGCTTAGTTGAGCCAAATGGTTAGCCTGTGTAAGGCATTCCCATGCTTCAATCATATACATATATACACAATACACATATACCTAATGTTCAACAATGAAGAAAAAAGCTTAAATATTACTTTCAATTCTGTCTAATGTTGATGAAGTTGTTTATTCCTACCAATAATCTAAAAGATGCGATGATGCTGTATACCTGCAGGCTATAAATCCTTTAGAGTTAGCTATGGAAGCAGTTAAAGAGATTCAATTGCAGTTTTACAAAGATTTCCCTCCGCATGATCAAGAGCAAGTGTATGGATTTGCAACACCATCAACTATGAAGCCAACTCAATGGAGTTGTAAGTTTAACCTCTAGACAACTTTCCTATGTCATTGGACATGTCAAACAAGAATCAAACGTGTCTTTTTCTTCATTTGTTTAAACTTGAACAAAACAAAGAGCCTAAGTAGGAATACCTTAGGTATAGTTGGAGATGAACAAACAAACTGTTTTCTCAACTTGTATTGAACTTAGATGAGGTATTTATACATGAGCAGGCCTTGGTTTGCTCCTAGATTACAGGGTTACAAAATACAAATTTAATATGGTACAACAAATAAGATAGCATTTAAACTTAAAGTAATAGTTCTATCCTATCTTTATGAACTACTTTATCTATAACTTCTTATCCCTTCTTTATCATCTCAGCTTTCTTTAATTTTAAAACCTTTCAAACTCTTCTTATCATCCTATCTCCTTTCGGCACATAACAAGTATTTTCGTATCTTCTCCCTTCAACAAAACTAAATAGGTTTTGGATGAGGGCAAGCCTTGGTAGCATTGGTAAGGTTGCTCCTTTGTGACTAGAAGGTCACAGGTTGTGTACAAAAACAATCCTCCCTTGATCCTTGCAAAACAGGGAGTCTTATGCACTATAGGTGCACCATATTTAATGTTTTTGTTGGATGATTTGAAGTTAGAAAGGAAGAAATGTGGCCGAAGATAAAGGAAGGAGGCGTGTGTTGTAGAAAACAGATGGATAATTCTAAGTGTTTAAAAGTTAAAGTTAAATATATTCCTAAAAGTTAGGAGATAGGTCCCCTAGTTTTCAGGGGATAAAAAACCTAAATTCTCTCCTAATTTATAGGAGAAAAGTAAGGGTGTATTATGTATAAATTTCCCACATGTTTTTATAAAAATTAATCAAGCCTTTTGATTGTTTTTGGCTTGTTTCATGGTACCAGAGCCATCCTTACAATCATAACCAGCCTTTGTTCGTTTTTCAACCTTTGCTTGTTTCACCCATGGCCGATGCCCAACCTAATCCTACCCTAATAGAAGCTTCAGCTACCAGCTCTTCGAGCACTCTCCCTCCCTTCTCCTTCTCAGCAAAATTTTCCCAGTCCCCATTGATAATCACCCTCTACAAATTACTCAACATAAGTAAATGGGAGTAATTTCAGAGAGGTTCTAATTGGTGATGTCGGTGATTAATGGGAAGGGTAAGGTAGGATATTTAATAGGGTTTATCCCTACTCCACCAACAACTGGAGCCACCTATGGCGTATGGGAGGCAAAGAACTCAACCATTATTGCATGGTCGATAAACTCTATGGAGTTTAGAATTGGCAGGACTTATCTCTTCTACAAAACAACAAAGGAGATTTGGGATTCAATGCAGGAGATGTACTCGGACCTGGGAAATTCATCCCAATGCTTTGAAATCAGGTCGGCCATAAGATCTACCAAACAAAGTAATCTAAGTGTTATTGAATATTTCAATATTTTGGTAGAGTTGTGGCATGAAATGGACCTTTTTCATACTATTAGTTGGGAATCTCCTACAGATAGTCATAAGTCAGTAAGATGGTAGAAAAGGATCAGATTTTTGATTTCTTATATGGGCTTAACACTGATTTGGATGAGGTCAGGGGAAGGATTTTGGGTTCAAAACCCTTACTAGCCCTTAGAGAAGTTTTTGCAAAAGCCAAGAAGGAAGAAAGCAGGCGTAAAGTCATGCTACAACAAATTGATCTTATCATAAACCATCAAAACTCTGCACTAGCCACTGCTAGACAGGGGGAGATCTTTCCAATAAATCAGGGAAAGGAAAAATTGTGGTGCGATCATTGTAAGAAACCAAACCACACGAAGGAGATATGCTGGGATATCCATGGAAAACTAGCTAATTAAAAGCCAAGAATCAGAAAGGAAATACCAAGATCAACAACATATGTTGTTGAAATTTTTACAGAACCTAAAACTGGTACCAATCTGAATCTTTTTGAGGAACAAATTCAGGCCTTGTATAGGCTACTCAATTAAGGTATTGCTACTCAGCCCACAACATCTATAGCATTGCAAGGTAGCACTTTATTCCACTCCTCAATTTCAAAAAGGCTTCCTAAGAATGTGTGGGTTGTAGACATGAGTGCATCTGACCATATGGCAAGTTCTGAAACCCTAATGACTGACTATACCTCTTGCAAATTACCCATTAGCATCTCTATGGCTGATGGTACAACTTCTCTTGCTTTGGGTTTTGGAACGGTGTGTGTACCACCATTGAGGCTGAAATTTGTCCTACATGTGCCAGGGTTAAAATGCAATCTTTTATCAGTTAGTAGGGTAACTAAGGATATGAATTGTAGTGTAATTTTCTCTTCATCCCATTGTTTGTTTTAAGATCAAGTCATCAGAGAGGATGATTGGTAGTACTAAAGCAATGGGCGGTCTTTACTATCTGGAAGGGATCCTCCCAACTCTCCTACAAATAAGGCAGTTCTAAATGTAACTTCCAATACTGAAGTCTTGTTATGGCATAGACGTTTAGGACATCCTAGTTTTCCTTATCTTAAATCTTTGTATCTTTAAATTTTTATCAATAAAGAGCACATTTTTTTCGTGTGAACCATGCACTCTTGCTAAACAGCCTAGATCTCATCATTTTATTCAATCTTATAAACCTTCAAAACCCTTTTATCTGATACATAGTGATATTTGGGACTTTTCTAAATACCCTAATATCTTAAATCTTTGTATCTTGAAATTTTTATCAATAGAGAGCACATTTTTTCATGTGAACCATGCACTCTTGCTAAACATTCTAGATCTCATCATCCTATTCAATCTTATAAATCTTCAAAACCCTTCGATCTGATACATAGTGATATTTGGGGTCCTTCTAAACAACCTAATATCACCGACTCTAGATGGTTCATAACATTTATCAATGACCACTCTAGAGCTTATTGGGCAGTGTTCAAAAACGCGCTAGGCACTAGTCGGGCGCCAGGCTGGGCCTAGGCGGCCACTAGGAAAAATGATATATTTTTTTTCTAAAAATCTTTTGATGTAATTTGATATTATTTTTAGGTAAATCAAAGTTGAAAAGACAAGTGAAATAATGGAATTAAGATTCAGAAAATAAACTATTATATAAGTTATAAGTTCAAGAAGGTAGAAGCAGCAATAATACAACATAAACCATATTCGAAGAATCTAAGTCTAACTATCTAATTGGTCTTCTTCCTCTCCATATTCTTCCAATACACGATCTTCATCGGACTCAAAATCAAATTCATTGATTTCTTGCTCATCTTCTTCTTCTGATTGAAAATCATCTTCATGAAACTCTCTCATCCTAGAACTTCTTCGAGCTTGAAGCATCTCGTTTGCTCCCGATGCTTCACCAACCACTTCCCAGGTGAGCCCCGTACTAGGCTCAACTTCATCATCTTCTCCATCAACGATCCATCTTTGTGCATTACTAGCAAGTAGCACATCAACATTCATTTCCTTCTCCCTTTTGTGCTTGTTCTTCAATTTCGCATTAAATTGAACATAGACTAGATTGTTCAATCTATTCACGTCTAGTCTATTTCTTTTTTTCGTATGTATCTACATAAATAAAATAAAAGCAATAACAATATAAATGATAACTGAATAAGGATAACTAATTGATAGTAAATAAATATAATTCATATATACACTAACCCCTTCAAAAGTGCTCCAATTTCTTTTATAACCAGATGAACTAGTGGTTAACGAGAGAATCTTTCTCGCCATTCGTTGCAAGTTTGGAGTTTGATTTTCATAAGTCATCCACCATGTAACTACATAGGTCAAACAAATATAAAGTAAACAAATTTAATTTATACACTAATACACAATAGAAAGGATTAAAGGAATTTTATACCTAGATTATAATTGTCATCATTTTTAGCACACCCTTGAGTTGCCCATGATTTTCCAAAAGCTCCATCTTTACAAGTATACTTTGGCGACTCAACATTTATAACACGGCCTTGCAATTCACCATCATAATGATAAAACATCTCCACAGAGTTAAAAAGCCCATCCATCACTTCATTATCAAGTTGTATATCCATATCCTTGAAAAAGTAGTAGGGATTCAAAAGGTAAGCTGTAAAATGTAGTGGACTATCTAGCCTATCTTTCACCCTTGCTTCAATAATCTCCATAATAGGCTTATAGTTCTTTTCAAGATTATTTATGGCCTTCTTAATATCTTCCTTTGCTTGCTTAATATCTCCACATAAAAAGCCCATAGAAGGCTTTCTATTCGCATCAACAATTCGAAGCACCTTCACCAAAGGTGCAAAAACCTTAAGGCATATAGTCACACCATTCCAAAAAGCAATGCTCATCATAGTAGCTTAGGCTGCTTTCCCTTTAACAATCTTTGACCATTTGCACTCCCATTCAGAGCTGGTAAACATTGCCCTTAGTTGGGCCTTTTTCTCCATCAAACTCTGCAAAGTCAAGAAAGCAAAAGCGAATCTAGTGACTCCTGGTCTCACTATATCTCTCTTCTTCGTAAATGACCTCATTAAGGACAAGGTCTTATGGTGTGCATAAATGAAAATTGTGAAACTCTTAGCCAGATCAATGACTTTCTTATACTTCAGCAGTTATCCAATACTTCCGAGCATCAAATTGATGGTGTGAATAGCACATGAAGTCCAAAAGATATTTGGCCTCTTCACCTTCAATAATTTTGCCGCTCCCATGTTGTTGGCAGCATTGTTGATTACTACTTGGATGACATTTTGTGGCCCAACTTGCTCAATGCACTTATCTACATACTCAAAGATAAGTTCACTTGTATGTGCTTCATTTGAAGACTTTCTGGAAGAAAGGAAAGCAGTACCTGCATTAGAATTAACACATAGGTTCATGATGCTCCTCCTTTTTCTATCTGTCCAAGCATCTGTCATAATGGAGCACTCATTTCGTGCCCACTCTTCTTCATGCTTCTTCAATAACTCTTTTGTTCTGTCAACTTCCCCCTTTAATAGCGGTTCCTTCAATTGGTATTGACTGGGAGGTTTGAAGCCCGACCCAAATTGACCAACCGCCTCAACAAACAATTTGAAGCTATCATTGTCAATAGCATTGAAAGGTATACCAGTTTCATACACCCATCTAACACAATATTCACGAACAGACTGTGTTCTCTCTTTAAATAGTGCTTCACTAATAGTTTGTTGCCTTTGGGTCATTCTCGCACTCAAACAAGTTTCAGGGCTGATGGAGCTAGCAAACTTATCCATAAGGCCAAGAGTACGAGACGTTTTTTTGCTGCCTAACTCTTGCAATTCATCTTCATCATCCCCTTCCACCATTTCAGAGATATTAACAGTTGATCTCATCAAATCTTCCTCCTTTTTCTTATTTTTCCTCTTATTCTTTACCTCGGCAATAGCATTCTTACATTTGGCTTGATCAGTTGGAGAAGATTTTGGACATGCAGAAACATTTCCAGAAATATGGCCAATGTGTTCTTTTACTTTGTAAACACCTCCAGACATAATTTTACCACACAACTTACATTTAATTTTATCCATATTCTTCGGATCAATTAACATTCCATACTCCCATCCGACATCATTTGACTTCCTTTTAAGAATTGAGGAGGCCTCGGACGATGCTCCCGTACTTCCAATCCTATCCGAATCATTCATTTCACTTCTTGTTTTCTTTTTTTTTCCCTGAGTAGTGAATAATTGACATTGAAATTTAATTAAAAAGAGTCAAAGACATCTAATGAAATAGATCAACAACTGTTGCTTGCTGCTGCTACAAGCAGCAACGCAAGCTTGCGTTGGTGGAGGAAGCTGGAATGATGGATACATACCGCAGCAAGACAAGATCGGCGACGAGAGATGACAGCCAACATATGAGATTGGTGGCGACGAGAGAGAACGACCAACAGCAACAGGTGAGGTCGGCGGCAACGAGAGAGCAGGACTAAGAGAAGAGATCGATGGTGGCGGCAAACGACCAAGAGGAGATCGAAGGCGAGAGAGAGAGAGAGAGAGAGAGGAGCCGCGATGAACGACCAGAGAGAGAAAGGGAAAGGGGAAATACAGAAAGGGAGGGGGAAATAAGGTCGGCCCAGGACGTGCACAACCTAGGTGGCCCAGGCCGCACGCGACCCAGGCGGTTAGGTGCCACCTGGTCCAACTAGGCGCTGTCGTGGCCTGATTAGTCGGGCCTGACGCATAGTGCAGCCGAGCAGCCCTAAATCGCCTCGGCCAGTGGTCGCCCAATGCCTAGGCGGCCGCTTAGGTCGAATTTTCGAACACTGCTATTGGGTCTATCTAATGAAGGAAAAATCAAAAGCGAACAACATTTTCAAAAGATTCTATAGATTCATTTTGAATATGTTTCAAATTTCTATTCATATCCTTCGGACTGATAATGACCGAGAGTATTTTTCTAATGATTTCACTAACTACTTGGTTGAACATGAAATAGTTCATGAAAACTCATGTATTTACACACCCCAACAAAATGGGGTGGCTGAAGGGAAAAATAGACATCTCCTTGAAGTGGCACGAGCTATGATATTTACTTCTAATGTTCATCATTCCTATTGGGGGGAGGCTATTCTCACAACTGCCTATTTAATCAATCGTCTTCCTCTAAAACCTTGAAGTTCCAAACTCCTCTAAGCATTCTGTGTGATATATACCCCCATGCTCCCAATCTCTCTTATCTTAACCCTAAAGTCTTTGGGTGTACTGCATATGTTCACAACAATAGCCTATCATGAACAAAGTTAGATCCCAAGGCCCAAAAATGCATTTTTATTGGGTATTCACCTTCTCAAAAGTGGTACAAATGCTATTACCCTACAATCAGAATTTTTTTTGTCTCTACTAATGTTACCTTTTATGAGGACCTACCATTCTATCAATCCAGTAGTTCTTAAGAGGTGCTTATTAACCCCAACTTGGATCCTATGCTTTCCTTTCCTCTCCTCACCTTGATCCTCCACCACTAGTATGTTCTCAAGGGGGAGCATCTTCATCTTCTACACCTACAAACACACTGGTAGATCCTATTCCTCCTATTCCTTCTCATTCTAATACTCCTATTACCTCTAAACCTAAAATACCTGGCATAGCAGTGTCTGTTCCCCATTATCCTCCACATTTAGAGCCAAACAACCCTTTGCTTGTTCATTCTAGACATCCTAAAGGCCATCAGGAACCTTAGCAAAGTTAGCCATCTATTCCAGAGGTTGGTCCATCAAATGATACCACTGCTACTAGGGAAGACAGGACTGACAACAGTACTGCCAGGGACGGACTAGGCCATTCCTATTACTCTTAAGAAAAAGGGTAAGATAATGTGTCAAGTACTCTATTGCTAACCATTTGACTTATGCACAACTATCTCCTCAATTCAGAGGATTTGTTGCAAATATTGACAACACTGAAATTCCAAGGGATATTCAAAGTGCCATGAGTAATCCTAAGTGGAAGGCTGCGGTTATGGAGGAAATGAATGCCCTAGTGGGGAATAATACATGGGATGTTGTGAAACTGCCCCAAAACAAGAAGGTGGTAGGATGTAAGTGGGTTTTTACAGTAAAATATAATGCTGACGGTAAGAGGCATGAAGCAAGATTGGTAGCCCAAGGGTTTATTCAAACATATGGGATTGATTATGAGGAGACTTTTGCTCCTGTTGGTAAGCTGAATTCTATTAGAGTGTTATTATCTTTTGTTGTTAATTTAGAGTGGCCTCTATTTCAATTCTACATTAAAAATGCTTTTCTTAATAGCGATTTGGATGAGAAAATCTATATGAAGATCCCCCCAGGATTTCAACAAAAACCTGACAATGGGAGTGTGTGCAAACTCAAGAGGTCCTTATATAGCTTCAAGCAGTCTCCAAGGGCATGGTTCAGAAAATTCAACATTACTCTTAAGCCGATTAGGGTATAAACAAGGACAAGTTGACCATACCTTGTTTATGAAATCCATTGAAAATGGAAAAAGAGTTATTCTAATTGTCTATGTTGATGATATTATTGTAACAAGGGATGATATGCAGGAGATTGACAACTTGAAGAAACAATTGAGGGCTGAGTTTGAGGTTAAAGACCTAGGAAACATGAAATATTTTCTAGGAATGGAGGTGGCTCGAAGCAGAAAAGGCCTATTCATTTCACAAAGGAAGTACACACTCGATCTATTGAAAGATACAGGGATGTTGGCATGCAAACCAGCAGGTATTTCCTTAGAGAAAGGCTGGAATTTTGAAGAAAATGAAGGTAATACTCTTGTAGAAAAAGAGAGGTATCAAATGCTAGTTGGGAGATTGATTTATTTGTCACTTACTAGGCCAAACATTGCCTATGTTGTAAGTGTGGTTAGTCAGTACATGCATTCTCTGTAACATCCCGAAATTTTGGGAAATAAATAATAATTGTTAGTTCCGGTATTTGAGGTGATTACTGAATAGTTATGGATTTAAGGGAAAATATTAATTTATATTATTTCGAGGAAATGGGCAAGTATTTGGTAAAATTGGGGTATAAATGTAATTTTTAAATGGGGGTATGTGTTAGATTCCAAAAATTCCAGGGGTTTAGGTGCAATTTCAGAAAATGGGCTGGAAGGTCTCTTTAAAATTAATTGTGTGCGTTATATATGTGAGGAAGAGGCTAGAGTAGGCGGCACATGCACGAGGAAGCTGGGGTTAGGTCGCGGGTTCGAGCTCGAGGGCACGCGCTAGGGGGGAATTTTGCTGGATTTTTTTTCAGCCTTTGAAGCGCTAAAACGACGTTGTTTTGGGAGGCTTCGCAGCAGCCACGGGTGGTGCCACGTGGCGCACGTTGGGCCGCCCCTTTGCCTTAGCCGCTAAGCAGCTTCCTTTTTGCTCTATTTAAGGTTGATTTCGGCCATTTCAGAAGCTCATTTTTCCCCCCAATAGCCTATAAAATTAGTGGGCAAAAGAAGGAGGAGTTGGGTGCAGGCAACAACTCTAGAAGGGGAAATTGGGAAGAAGTTATAGAACTTGAAGTTAAGATAGTCAGGTAAGTGGGGAAAAATTACTAGAAACTCGATACGATTAAATTATAAATTTTACATAGTAAGATTTAATTATTTTGGGCTGTAGTCTCACTATTCTTTGTAAACATATTATTTTGCAGCGGGAGTGTGGGAAAGATGAGAATCAGCTATCTAAAGGCAAGTTCTAAGCCCGCTTTGCTTGCTCGTTAATCTTTACGTAAGTCCTCGTCGTCTTGCGTATTTTATTTCCTTCCTTACCCTGATTCGGTCCCGAATATTAAACTTGTGAGTCGTTGGCAAGTTGTTAACGGTGGTTTAAGTTAAGTAAAAGACCCTTGGTGATATTTATTTTTGACCGTCACGGGGCTTTGTATCACCCCATTTCCTTGGGAATGATGCCGCACCTGGTTGGGTTAGGTTCCAGATGGATGGTTGTATGGCAGTTGTGGGTCTTGGGTCTCTCATATGTGAATTTAATATTTATTTATTTGCGGTCATATGTTGACAGTGTGTGTTGGGATTTGAGAATTGCATCAATGGGGGGCCATATTCCGTGAATGCTTGGGCACGTGCATTTTAGAATGATTAGGTGCACGAGCACTGCATTGAATGTGTATTCTTATGTGGGCGAAGCATGGCTTGATGCCTAGTTTATGGGGGTCTTGTATCACTTTTATGCTTACTATGCCATTGCATTCTTATTTGTGCATTGCATGGTTCTATTGCGCACGATTATTATTATTACTTTTATATTGGATGAGAGGATCGTGCTGGGAGTATCGACCCAGGGGAGCTTTAGCTTGGTTTTTAGACTAGCTTGGGGGAAGCCCTAGAGAAGACTTGATTTTAGATTAGCTCGGGAAGGGCCCGAGAGAAGACTTGATTTGATATGAGGTTCTGCGTACATGATTCACTAGCAGAAGGGCCGACTTGGGGAAGCTTGGGATTCAGGGCTGGAGCAGAGTATTTATGCTTGCCAGTTCATGGCAGTGATAGGTTTGTTAGGGACTTGGATGCCGGTGTCATCTATGTGGGCCCCAAGGACCATTATGTGCATGTCTTTTTATGCGGTTATTCTCTGTCATGTGATTCATGCTATGGATGTATGTGTCTTGGGCACGGGGTGTACGGTTTGTATTGGGTTATTCTCCCAAAGCCTTACTAGCCTTTGTTTCTTGTATATACTTGTTGAATCTTGTGACTCACCCTTACTTTCCATCATTCTAGGTAAGGGGGACACCTAAGTTGGCGGGTTCGCTCAGTGGTGGTGGGACATGTCTTTCGGATCATAGGATTGTGTATAGAGCTCTCCTGAAGATAGGGTCCTGGGGTAGTTTTTGTTTTGTCAGGTTGATAAACTTCTGTCTTTGTGAACGATAGGTGTTATATAGTTTTGGGTTGTCATATGATGTATGTGGTTGCGTAGGAACCTAATTTGTGTAATCGTTTGTCTGTGAAAGGTCGTGGGTTGTTGTTCCTTTTGCTAAGTGCTTGGTGGGAATTGTTTTATATCATCCTATTGATGATTCTCTAACGGATCCTCAATGCTAGTGGAGGCTCCAGGAGGCAGGCCGTGACATTCTCCTACTAAAAAACATATGAATGCTATGTTTCATGTTCTAAGATATCTGAAAGGGACACTTGACCAAGGTCTAACGTTCCAGAAAACTAATGAAAGGGGAATTGAAGGGTTTGTGGATGCAGATTGGGCTAGATCACATGAGGACAATAGGTTAACATCTGGTTATTGCACCAAGCTGTGGGGAAATGTGGTTACATGGAGGAGTAAGAAGCAATTAGTGGTTGCTCGCAGCAGTGCTAAAGCTGAATCCTGAGCCATAGCTCAAGGAATGTGCGAGGTGATATGGTTAGAGAGGATAATGGAAGATTTGATGATACCTTTATCTCAACCAATAAATGTATATAGTGATAGCAAATTAGCTTTTAGTATTGTGAAGAATCGGGTTTAACATGACCGGATGAAACATATGAGAATAGATAGAAGTTTTATAAAGAGGGATATTGAGGAAGGAAGGATCAGCTTATCCTATATTCTTACCACAAATCAGGTTGCTGATGTGTTCACAAAAGCTATGGCCAGACCGGAGTTTGAATCATTGGTTGGCAAGTTGGGAATGATTTGTATCTATTCTCTAACTTGAGGGGGAGTGTTGGATGATTAGAAGTTAGAAAGGTAGAAACGTGGCTGAAGATAAAGGAAGGAGGCACGTGTTGTCAAAAATAGATGGATAATTCTAAGTGTTTAAAAGTTAAAGTTAAATTTACTTCTAAAAGTTAGGAGATAGGCCCCCTAGTTTTCAGGGGATAAAGAACCTAAATTCTCTCATAATTTATAAGAGAAAAGTTAGGGTGTATTATGTATAAATTTCTCATACGTTTCTATACAAATTAATCAAGCCTTTTGATTGTTTTTGGCTTGTTTCAGTTTTGGATACATATTAAATTTTGTCTATCACTTTGATGTGCGGGGGCAAATCTGGATTCCTACTTCCTACTATGATTTTGTAGTGATAAAAGTTCCCTTACTGAAAATAAGGCAGTGGGGAACATTAATGTTGCGTGGACTACATTTTCAGAACTTTATGCTTTTTATGTCTTTGAGTCCTCATCTCTGGCAATTTTCTTGTTAATCAGAAGTCATATGTAAGAGCTTTTGTTCTCACTTTGTTGCCATTTATATCTATTGAATCTACATTTCAGTTCTAATTTTCATACAAATAATAAACATGGACTATTCACATGAAAATGAATAAAAAAATTCTCTTAGATATGCATATGATTGTAAACTTGTAATAATTTTTGGAAATGTTCATGTTTGAGTGGGGTAAAAGATTCCTCCATTGTGATTTGAGATCATGGGCAGAAACCATGAAAATATTATCTCTGCATGTGGAATAGTTTTGCTTACATTTGTCTTCCCATACCTTGTAATGCTGGCAGCCTGATGACTTGCTTGCCTTTTTTAAAGTCCTTGCCATATTTGGATCCTGATCCCTTCTAGCAGCCCCCCCCCCCCCCCCCCCCCCCCCACACACACACACACACACAAAAAAAAAAAAGAAAAAAAGAATGAAGCCATGTCATGGTGGAAGTCGAAGTGTTATATTTCCAAGTAACAATTATCAACTTTTTGTGAAGCCACGCCATGTCACTATTATGACTAGATTGATAGTTCTTTGGTGTCAACTAATGGAGAAGTAACAATTTTCAAGTTCATACTAAACTTACTCTTATTCAACTTTTCATCAAAATTCTTGCAGATCCAGGCGGTGGCATCAATCAAATTCCAAAAGAGTGTACAATTTCAGGAGATGTCAGGTTTGTTATTGTAGAATGAGAAAAAATATGATAATTCTTATGTATTGTACACATAGAGAATTCTGATAAATATATGCAGGGCTGATCCCTAGATGGAAAAGACAGCTAACAGCTAACAGGGAAATCAATTCCTAAATAGAAGGAAAGGATCAAAATCAGATCCTGGATAAAAGGAAGGAATAATTCAATCCTGAATAAAAGGAAGGGATCAAAGGAATCAATATTCACATTTAAACATAGAGACATTCTAAGGATTTCTAACACTCCCCCTGAAGTTGTTGAATGAATATCACGCATTCCTAGCTTGCTTGTTAGTTCTTGAAATTTACATATGGGAAGTCTTTTAGTTAAAACGTCCATAATCTGTTCTTCAGATGGTACATACGGTATGCTAATTAGCCCTGCTTCTATCTTCTCTTTGATGCAGTGTTTGTTTATCTCCATATGTTTTGTTTGGTTATGTTGTATCAGATTATGTGTAATGCTAATGGTAGATTTATTATCACAATATATCTTCGTTTAATTCTCAAATCATCTAAGATGATTTGAAGCCACAGTAATTCATAAATATCCAATGCCATTATCTTGAATTCTACTTTGACACATGACCTTGCTACGACATTTTGCTTTTTACTTCTCCACATTACCAAATTATTTCCTATAAAGGTGCAATAGCCTGGGGTGGATCTTTTATCAGATAGTGACCTTGCATAATCTACATTAGTGTAGGTTGTTAAGGACAAGTTTTGGCCAGTTCGAAACAAAATACCTCTTCCTAGGGTTGATTTTAGATAGTGAAGGATCTTTTGAATAGCTTGCATATGCTCTTCTCTTGGATCACGCATAAACTGGCTGTCTGTACTAACAACAAAGGCTATATTCAGCCTTATGTGTGATAGGTAGATCAACCTGTCTACCAACCTCTGATCTTCCACCACGTTTCTTAGCCAACCTATGATTTTGGTCGATTGGAATACTTGTAGCTTTTGCTCCTAGAGTTTCAGTTTCTTTCAACAAATCTAACACATACTTTCTCTGAGATAAGAAGATGCCTTCCTTAGAATAAGCTACCTCTATCCCTAGGAAGTATTTTAATATTCCAAGATCCTTGATTTCAAATTCCCTAGCCAATTTATCCTTTAAACAACTTTTCTTAGCCATGTCATTTCCTGTCACTATAATGTGATCCACATACACCAAAAGTGCAATAACCTCTCCTTTATATAAGTGCTTAATAAACATGGTATGATCCCCTCAGCTTTGTTTGTACTCCATCTTCTTCATTGCTCGTGCAAATCTCTCAAACCACACCCTTGGAGTTTGCTTTAAGCCATAAAGAGCCTTTTTTAATCGACACACTTGATTTTGTTCAATATTTTGATTGAACCCAGGTGGTGTTCCATGTACACCACTTCCTCAAGGTCTCTATGTAAAAAGGCATTTTTTTTAATCAAATTGTGGTAAACTCCAACCAAAATAGGTAACCAAGGATATCAAAACACAGATTGTATTCATTTTTTATCACAAGGGCAAAGGTTTCTAGGTAGTTAATCCCATACTTCTGAGTATATCCTTTGGCCATTGATCTTGCCTTGTACCTAGTGATCTATCAGCCTTATACTTTTAAAGTATACACCCATTTATACCCTAGTGAGACTGCTCCCTTTGGTCTTGTGACAATATCCCATGTTTTATTTTTCTCTAGAGCATTCATTTCTTCTTTCATGGCTTGGCTAATTCCTATCTTTCAATTGCACACTTCTCAGGATATCGATAGAATTGAGACTAATGAGAAAGGTTTTATGCTGGAGAGAGAGTTTGTCATAGGAAATAAAATGTGAAATAGGGTGTTGTGTACGACTTTGAGTTCTTTTTCTCAAAGCAATAGGAAGGATAAAGATCAGTAGAAGTATCATGAAGAGAGGATGTATCAATGAATTTACATGTGGAAGGTTCAACTATATCATGAAGAGAGGAAGTGTTAATGAGTTTACCAACAAAAGGTTCACCTACCTTAGTCGTGGGTCCCAATTCAGATGATGGAACTCGCATTGGAGTTGAATTGGGATTTCCTATCCTCGAGTCAACATGTGGCGGACTTGTAAATTTCTTCTTTGGAGGCTGAGTCAATGAGTGATCAATTTTTGGCTGCTCACCTTGTTTTATAGCTGAAGGATTGTGGTCGAGTCTGGAAATATGTGCAGATTCATCTCTTGTGTGAGTTGACATGATTGGATTAGGGTTTGGTTACGGGTTAGGGCTTGGCTATGTCCATATAGTCGAGTGAGTTGGTAGGTTTAGGAGATCTAGTGAAGGAATTTCATCATCCTTAAGAGTAGTGTTGCCCCTGACGATGAGATTCTGATAGAGAGAAATAAGGGTTGGTTTTATAAAACGTGATATCTATGGATGCAAAGGTCTTTTGGAAAGGTGGCTGATAGCACTTGTACCCTTTTTGAGAGTTTGAGTAACTGAGAAAAACACACTTGAGGGCTTTGGGGTCCAATTTGCTTCGATGTTGTTTATGGATGTGAACAAATGCTTCTCAACCAAAAATTCTAGGGTTTGGAACGCTTTGAGGAACACACAGTTAGGATGGGTTAAGAGAGATTGAAGAGGAGTTTTGTTCTCAAGTAGCCTAGAAGGGAACCAATTGATGAAAAAGGTGGCTGTTAGGACGACAACCTCCCCCCAAAACCTTTATGATACATTCGTTTGGAATAGGAGAGATCAAGTGACATTTAAGGGATGGCAATTTTTTTGCTCTGCCACCCCATTTTGTTATGGGGTGTACATGAAGATTCCTGAATAATTTATTCTTTTTGGAAAAAGGTACTAGGGACTTGGTTGAAATATTCTTTGGCATTATCAGATCAGACTCTTTTGATAGAAATACCAAATTGGGTGTGAATCATTCTATGAAAGGATTGAAAAATCATGTTGATTTCAAATTTCTCCTTCATAAGATACAGCCATGTAGTTCTAGTGTGGTCATCAATAAATGAAAAAAACCAGCGAGAGCCATTTATATTTGGAACTTTAGAGGGGCCCCAAGCGTCAGTATGAATCAAAGAAAAAGGTTGGGAGACCACTTTATTTCTTATTGGAAATTATACCTTATGGTGTTTGGCAAGTTCATAAAATTCACAACGATGGAAACTAACATCAACATCTTTAAAGAGAAACAGAAACATCTGTGTTTAAGCAAGGTAAAGGGGGGATGGCTGAGCCTACGATGCTCTAACCGAATTTTTGACAAGTTTGAAGCCTCGCAACCTTCAGTAAAACTTTGAGAAGAGCAACTAAGAGAGAATCGAACACCATTGTCCATGGATCCGCATGTCTTCTCAAGGTAGTATAGTCCATCTTGCTCTTTACCATATCCAATCATCCTCTCCGAATCCCGTTCCTGAAATACACAATGAATGGAGTAAAAAATGACCAAACAGTTCAAAGACTTGGTTAGTTGATGGATAGATAAGAGATTTGTTTTGGGACGTGTAAAACATTATTAAGGGATAGAGAAGGTGTTAGGCCTGTACAAGCAAGGCCAAGGCCAGTAATTGCAATGGGGATGCCATCTGTAACTGTGATCTTCCTGTTTTCTGACCGTGGTTGATAGGAATCAAGGGTAACAGAATTGCAGGCCATATGATCAGTTGCCCACTAATCAATGACCTAGAAGTTAGAGCGGGGATTTCCATTTGCATTGATAATTGTCGAAAGTAAGCAACTACCAGATTGAGTAAGAGAACAAGAACTAGGGAAAGGGTATCAAGAAAACCTTTCAACTTTTCTATCTCCTCCTTGTTGAATCCCTTGAATTCAGTTGCCCTTTCTGAGGGTATCTCTCCTTCTTTGATAGTACAGTTTTCCGGATGCCTTTGGTTCTTAATTCGGTTCATAACTTGCTCCTTGCCATGTAATTTGAAGCATGTCTCCTTAGTGTGTCTCAGCTTCTTACAATGAGTACGCCCTAATCCTTCCTTGTTGGATTTTGTGGATTCCTGCTTTCCTTCATAGCCCCTGTCATTCATTCCATGGGGAGATCTGCATCCATCATAATTCTTGGTAGAAACCATAGCTGATCCAGAAGTCAAGTGAGAATCCACCATGACTATTCTTTGGCTTTCCTCTCCTCATACCATGGAGTATACCTCATTGAGAGAAGGCAATTTCTCCTTTCCCAGGATTTGGCCGGATTTGATCAAATTCTACATTCAATCCAGCTAAAAATTAGAAAATTTGATTACTTTCCATAGCTTCTAGGAGGATCCGAGTATCTTTACTACATTTCATTTTCAAATTTCTTATAATGATCTAACTCCAGCCATAGACCATTCATCACATTATATTTTTCAGTAATTGAAAGATTGCCTTGTTTTGTATCTGAAATCTTACTCTTGATCTCATACGAAGCCGCTGCACTTGCATGTTTGGGTAAGTTTTTTGAACAGTGTCCCAAACGGCCTTGGCAATAGTGAGGAACGTATAATGTTTGCTTATTTCTGGTTGCATTGAATTCCAAAGCCATGACATTATCATTGAATCTTCTTCATCCCATGCTTGGAACTTTGGATCCTCATTGCATGGACTGCTACCATTGAGATGACTAATTTTCCCTCATCCTTTTAATAAAGTCTTTACTATCTGTGACCATAGTAGATAGTTCTTTCCATCCAACTGATACTAGGGATTTATATTCTGGAGTTCCCCATTTGAAATTCCCCATTTTAGTGTAGTGTAGAAGCTTCAACCGGTGATGCAACAGGTCCTGGTTGTGAGATTCCTGACATCTTCGTTCTTTAGTGTGTGCATGAAGGCCCAATTCCACCCCTCTTTGACAGAATGCAAAGATTCAAGGATAACAAATTAGTGATGAATGTTGTTTTACTGATCAGTGATGAAGGCTCAAATGGTTAGAAGAGGACTAGCAATGAAGGTCGGTATTTTTGACGATGGAGTAATAGGTGAACCTAGAAGCATGGGGCTCTGATACCATGTAGAATGAGGAAAATAAAATGATAATTCTTATGTATTGTGCATATGGAATTTTGATACATATATAAAGGGCTGATCCCTAGATTGAATAGACTGCTAACAGCTAACAGGGAAATCAAGTCCTAAATAGAAGGAAAGGATGAAAATCAGATCCTGAATAAAAGGAAGGGATCAAAGGAATCAATATTCACATTTAAACATAGAGACATTCTAGGGATTTCTAACAGTTATATTTCCAACTGTAGCTTTATAGTGTTGTACATGCTTATCCTTGTACATAATACTTTCCTAAGTTGTACCTAGTAAAGTTATATATTGTCATGACCCTGAGGGCATTAAGAATGATTGTTCTTTTACATGTAATTTTCTTTGTTGTACCTTAGCCTGTTATAGGATTGTATTTCTACTTTGTTAACTAACTGAAAGGATGCAACAGCCTATAAATAGGCTAGGAATGTGACAATTGGTATCAAACTGAGGTTGTTCTCGGCCTTACAACGAAGTAGAGTTCGACAAATTGCAGCAATCCACAGCGATTGGCTTGGAATTGTGGATTGTCGATCCACTGTGGGTGACGACACGGATCGACGACTGATTGCGAAACTGATCAAGACGTAATAGGCGTTCTCGAAAGCAACCGTAGAATTGATCAAACAACTGAGTCAATCAATTACAGGTGGGGTGAGCTTTAGGTGGAGCAAATAGAGTCAATCCATCCAAGAGGTAATACTAGAGTCGATTCTTATCCAACGAATTCGATAGCGAACAAGAGACAAGCGATCCCTAGCCATCAGTTCAATCAAGTCGACGACGAGTAGCAAATTGAGTGATTGAAGCTCAATGCAACTGCGATTGGATACCTCCACTGATTGGATCTAGTGAACTGTGGTAGTTACTTGATCGAAAGCATGACTAGTGAATTGATGGCAAAAGAAAGTAGAATGAAGCAGCTAGAAACTCGATTGGATGCATTAGAGATTGGCCTTCGACAGAATTAGGAGCAATTGGAGACAATGGAACTTGACCTTTTC
Source organism: Diospyros lotus (assembly GCF_014633365.1). Classification (NCBI taxonomy): domain Eukaryota; kingdom Viridiplantae; phylum Streptophyta; class Magnoliopsida; order Ericales; family Ebenaceae; genus Diospyros; species Diospyros lotus. The sequence continues at coordinate 23,317,906 of NC_068348.1, forward strand.
AGACTCAAGAGGAGGTGAGTCCGAGGCAGAGCTGAGGTGATGTTGGAGAGGAATATGAGAGAAGACTTCTCTAGCCTTAGAGAAGAATTCTCCAATTTTGGTTAGCAACTAAGCTCCATCTTAAGCCTGTTCTCTAGATTGCCTAACGCGAGCTTGCTAGTGAACTTCCCGCCGAGGACTAGCATGGCTCCGATTCTTGCTAGATCTAGAGGTAGACAACGTACTCTTGATCCTATAGAAACATAGCAGTTAGAGTTGGTGTCAGAATTGTCAACAAGAGGAGCCTATACAAATCCATATCATACTCCAAGGTTAAGATTGGACATTCTGATTTTTGAAGGAAACAAACCAATATGGTGGATAGGGTGATGTGAACAATTCTTTTATCATTATAGAGTGGTGGAAGGACATAAGGTGAATTTCGCAGCCTCTTATAGGGGTGTGCAAACAGTCGGTTGGGTTATCGAAATGACCAAAAATAACTAACCGAAATAATCGAACCAAGTTACATGACCGAACCAAACCAACTGAGTCATCCGAAATACCTGAACTTATTGAAAATCGAACTAATCGAAGCTAAATCGTAGTAATCGAACTGATAACTAAAGTGAACCGTAGAAACCGAACTAAAAATCGAAGTAACACAAAAAATGGGGAAAAAAACACTGAATTGATTGACTAACTGAACAAAATAAAGCTAGAAAAAAAATAGAAAAAAGAAAAGGATTTCCTAGACCAAAACACAGCTACATCAGGTAGCAGCTAAACAGGCAGAGGAAGATTGAGAAAGCATGGAAGTGGATAAAGGAAAGCAGATTGAAACACTCAGACGAGCAGCTTAGTAGCTGCCATGTGACCACTTCCACTGACATGCCCCTCCACAACCCCTAAATATGCACTAGAAAACAATTCTAATTGTCCAAGTAAATAAATGAATGTCATGAGAAAAATAATACAAAAACATCATAAAAAAACCGCTATTATGAGGCAAGAACATCACATAGATGTTAAAGGCGTGCCTAGGCGCAAGGCACCTTAAGGCACCAGTTCGACGCCTCAACTGGGCCAAGGCGACACATTTTTCGGGAGGCCCTCGCCTTCCATGGCGAGATGCCGAGGCGTGAGGCGTGCCTCATGAAACCTAGGTTTTATTTAAAACTTGGGCATCCCAAGTCAGCAGGTTAGCTTGTCACTCCCATCTTCTCCCTCTCCTTCTAACCTTCAAGCCAGCCGCCAGAAATACCCTCCTCAAGCTGTCCAGTTGCCGGAAACTCCCATCTTCTCCAACGCCAGCCGATGATCGGCCCGATCTTCCTCTCCTCATTGTTGTCAAGCCGCACCCGCATCTCTTTATACGATTGTTTTCTTGTTGATTGGAGAATTTTGTGGAAGTTGGAACTGTGTTGCAGCAGACCAGTCAATATCGTCGACAACTTCCAAAACTAACCTGGCATCGAATTACTTTGAAGCTGATCCTAATGACAGCAATACCACCACATGTAAATTTTGTCGTAAAGTAATGAAAGGTGGCATATTTCGGGTGAAACATCTTGTGGGTGGTGTTAGGAATACTAAAGCTTGTCCAAAATGTCCTCCATCAGTAAAACAAGAGATTGGAGAGTACATGCAAAAGAAGAAGAATAACAAGGATGAGCGAAATATGGCATCGTTAGATAATGATTTTCAATTTGGTGAAGGGTATGATGATGAGGAGCTGTCGCCACAAAGTAGAAAAAGACCCAATATATCTACCAAAAGTGGAAGCGGTACTGGTAGTGTTAAAGGGCCAACACAAAAGGGTTCACTTGATGTTTTTCTTAAAGACCCAGAAGTTACTGTGTTGAAAAGCTTGAGCAAAGGAAGGCAAACAAGGATGGGTGAGAATGATTTTGCAAAAAAAGGAGTTAAGAGCTCGAGTTTGTAGAAGCTTTACACTATGGATGTATGATGTAGGCATTCCATTTAATGCAGTGACACATGACAGTTTTAAAGTCTTTATAGAAGCAGTTGGTCAGTATGGTTCAGGTGTGAAGCCGCCTAGTTACCATGAAGTCAGGGTTCCCCTTCTCAAACAAGAGGTGGAAGCCACTTGTACAAATATGGATGTTCCATTTTGTCTTGGAAAGACTAGGGAAAGGACATTGATTAACTTTTTAGTCAATTCTCCTAAAGGAAGTATGTTTTTGGAGTCTGTTGATGGTTCCAGCTATTCAAATACTAGGGAAAAGATGTTTTAATTATTAAGAAATGTGTGGAAAAGATTGGAGTAAGAAATGTGGTGCAAGTGGTCACCGATAGTGCTTCAAACAATGTTTTAGCATGTATGAAATTCATTTTTGTAATTTGTATTATGTTTATAAATAGTATAATTTGAATATTCATTAGATATTTATTATATACTAATATCTTGTTAATTTCACTCTAAATAATAATAAGAAGATTTTTGGAGGCAAAATATCTTACGTTGTTTTGGACACCATGTGCAGCGCACTGCTTGGATTTAATGTTGGAAGATATTTTCAAGTTGCCTAATATGAAGAAGACATTTGAGAGAGCCGTTATGGTGAATAGCTACATCTATACTCGTTCGGATCTAGTAAACATACTTAGAAGGTTTACTAACAAGAAAGAGTTGTTGAGGCCTGCAAAAACACGGTTTGCAACTGTCTTTATCACTTTGGGCATGATGCATAGTCTGAAAAGCAACCTTAGAATGATGTTTACCTCCAAGGAGTGGATGACAAGCAAGTGGGTAAAAGAAGCGTGGGCTGAAAAGGTTGTAAAAGTGATTTTGATGCCTTCATTTTGGAATAATGTTGTATATGCTTTAAAGGTGGCTAGTCCATTGGTGCGTGTACTGCGCTTAGTGAATGGTGATAAGAAGCCGGTTATGGGATACATATATGAGGCCATGGATAGTGCCAAAGAAGCGATTGCTAACTCTTTTAATGGGGATGAAAAGAAGTATGCACCCATTTTTCAGATCATTGATAATCGATGGGATATTCAGCTTCATCGCCCCCTGCACGCTGCTGGTTGGTACTTGAATCCAAAATATTTTTACAAGGTTGAACGTATAGATCCAAAGATCATGACCGGCTTATATGAATGCATTAGAAAGTTAAATCTAGATGTAAAGGTTCAAGACCAAATTGATGCTGAGCTTTCAATGTATAACAAGGCAGATGGGTTCTTTGAAAACTATATGGCTATTAGAAAGAGAGCTGAGAAATCACCAAGTATACGCACACATATATATATATATTACATTATATGTATAATCATTCTAGTTCTAGATAATAGATAATAATTAACTCATATGGAATGTCAACACCTACATTGCAAAATTTTGTAATTAAAATTCTTAGCTTGACTTGTAGTTCATATGGGTGTGAATGTAATTGGAGTGTGTTTGAAAATGTAAGTGCATTGTACATATAACACTTAAATTTTTATTAGTAGTTAGTTTGTTTCATATAGTTTATTCTTAGTATGTTTTTGCATAAATTGTTACAACTTCATACTAAACGGAAAAACAGGCTTGATCAACTTCGTTTAAATGACTTGGTGTCTGTGAAATACAATAGAGCATTGAGGTGTTGGTATCAAATGCGTGATACCATTGACCCTATCATATTGACCCACATTGATGAAAGCAATGAATGGTTGACTAAAAAGCTTGATGAGGAGAATGATAAAGATGGTGAAATTGTTTTTCCAAATGACGTTGGGGATAGGTTGACATGGAGTAATGTCATTGCGGGTGTAGGAGTTGGAGAGCCTAGTTGTCGATTTAGAATTAAACAAACTCGATCACAATCGGGTTCAACTTCGGCTTCGACTTCAAAGCGGTGAGTAACTCAAGAGATTGAAGAGGAGGAGGAAAGTGAGATAGAGACTGAAGATGATGAAGACTTGGAAGAGGGAGAAGAAGATGAAGGGGTGATTGAAGGGGATGATGAAGATATTGACCTTGATGTTGATGATCTTCTTGATGATGATTGATTAAAATTTTTTTATTAATTGTGGACTTGTAGTGTTTATTGATTGCGGACTTGTAGTGTTTATGTGTTTGTTTAGAACTTTGCGTGATGATTGGTACTTGTTTGAGTTTAAACTTTGATGATGTTTGTAATTTAGAATTTGCATGATGAATGAATCAACTTTAATGTTGTTAGTTTAGATTTTGAAGATGATGAATCATGAATGATATGCATGTGTTATTTTTGATAATTTGATAGTTGTTTATGATTTTACAAGATTTTGAGTTTTTTTTTTTTTCTAAAAGGTGCACCTCACTTCTTAAAGGCATGCCTCGCCTTGTGTGCCAGGACCCTTTCGCCTCGATGCGCCTATCGCCTTTCAGAACTATGGAACATCATCAGAAAGTTGGATTCCAGGCATGGCTGCTGAAAGCCATAAACGAATTCATAGTGGGGGGCTCAACTAAAAGACTCTTAACTAGCCTATATTACAAAATCATAGTCATAGCTAATTCAACATTCTATTACCAGGAGTGCCACAACTATTATATTATCCAACCAAACATGCCATAGGGTGGCAAGGAACATGAATTATGGTAACTTCTGATGCTACAATCAACTATTACAAAATGAATCCACTTGAAAGGTATCTGATGTTCTTAACATGGATCACTACTAGTTAGACATGACAAAATATTGTACCAATCACTTCTAATAAACTTTTTAACACTTCTTGTTTATAACATTAGGATCCGTCTACCTATAGCCAACACTAAAAAGATAGCAAGCAATAGAAAACCTCATAAAGGACTTCTTTGGTTGAAACAACAAAATATACTTAACAATAAACTAGTTAGCAACTTGTTATTTTCTTAAAAGAGAGCAGGATTGACGACAATAAAACAAATAAATTTCCTGAAAGGTGCTCTAACCTTTTTTTTTTTTTTTTTTTTTCTGTTTGGATGGGAAAAGGCTATAAAGTTCACAATATACTGATACACAAATGGAATAGAAAAAGGAAAAACCATACAAAAACCAATGAAACAAGGAAAGTCTGAAACTCACCTCTGTCTCTGTGGAGTGTTGATTGTCATTGTTGACAAAACAAGGAAGCAAACAAACAAATGAACAAGCAAGGAACAAGGAAGACCCGAAGGCGACGAGCAAAAGGGGAAGACGTTCGTCGGTCAACGGTTGACGGCGAAGGGGATGAAGGGTTAGGGTTTTGAAATGACTCTCTCTCAATCTCTCTTGAGAGAAAGGATGAAGAGATGACGGCAAAGGGATAAAGGGAAGGCCGAAGGCGGACGACAGAAGCCGACGGCGACATCGAATGGTTCTGATGACAATGAGGTGAGGTTAGGGGGTTCAATTCGAAATCGGACGTAATCGCTCTCAATCTCTTGATCTTCAAAGAAAGCTCTCGGTGTCAGGTGGGGTGACTCGGGTCTTCCTCTTTTCTTTCCTCATGTGCGTGCTACTAGACAAAAAATGACATCGTTTTACATGCTTTAAAACGAAGTTGTTTACTATTTTGATCGATTCGATTTATTCGGTTATTGATACCCAAAAAACCGAATGAAACCGAATAATCGAACCGAATTGCTATAAGGGAATAACTTAACCGAACCGACAAGTTCAATCGGTTCAGTTCAGTTTGTTCGGTTTACCCAAACTCCTACCCACCCCTAGCTGCTTATCTCAATGACATAGCAGATGTATGGCTCCAAGGGTGGAGTAGGAGGAGGACGAAATTGGGTTGGCCAGAGTTTGTGGAAGATTTTGGATGCGATTCGGGGAAAGAACTATGACGGACATCATTAAAGAATTCAATAAGCTAAAGCAAGAAGGTTTGGTGGATGAGTATCAAATCAGATTTGAGGAATTAAAGTCATTACTGATCATCTCTCATCCAACCTTAGACGAAGCATATTTTGTGTCTAGCTTTATCAGTGGTTTAACTGATGAGCCACTGTCAAAATGATGCAGCCTACAACAGTGAGGCAGGCTGTTGAGAAGGCAGGGCTGCAGGAGCTTTCCTTGGAAGCTATTTTCAGTAAGTACGCGCCCTCAACTGACATTCAGCTTTCGTTCAATCAACAATCGGAAGGCAATCAAGGAATTAAAAATTCTAGGGTTTATCTTAACCCTGTTGCAGCTAACTTGTCAGCAATGGAGCAGAGGAGGAGGTTATGATTATGCTATACATGTGGAGACAAATTTAGTCCCGGCCACAAATGTCGAAGACAGTTAATGAGCAATAGAGGGAGTAGAGGGCAAAGACAGAAAAGAAGAACCAGTGGGAATTGGGTGACGAAGAGGCACAACTATAATAAGTTTCTTGGGGACAAGAAACCTCCCAAGGGGAGGAAAATTGTCACGACCCCAAGGGCATTAGGAGTAATTGTTCTTTTACATGTAATTTTCTTTGTTGTACCTTAGGTTGTTATAGGATTGTACTTCCAGTTTGTTTCTAACTAAAAGGATGCAACAGTCTATAAATAGGCTAAAAAGTAGAGACTAGGCAGCTTATGAATGAATTTGAATTATGTTTCTCTTTCTCGATTCTCTGAATTCTCCCTCCTCCTGGTTTCTTCTTCCCTTTCTATTCTTTCACTCCCAATTTATTCCCTAATTCCTTTCTCAGTCCTAGGTAAACCCTAGGAATGTGACATATATATACCTGACACATGAATAAAATATCAAAAAAGTTCTCTCTTCTTCTTCAAAACACCCACCTTGTCTTTAAAGGGTATGGATGTTATTGATGTTTAACCATGTTTTTTTCTCTGTGCAGGTTAACTCCATTTTACAAGTAAGCAACTTTCTCTGGCTCCCAATATTTTCTCACTTTACAGAAGCTCAGTCTGATCTGGGTTCATTTTTAATTATTCATTTTCTTTTTTTAAGCAACACAATTCCAAGAAAGAGAATGTGGGATCGATGTTCTAAGTTCTAACACTATGATAATCTACTTCAGCATCGCAGATGCTATGAAGAAGCTACAAGAACATGTAGATGATTTAAATGCCAACATAGAGAAGCTAGACGTGCGGGGGCCTGTTTCAAAATATGTTCTCCCAGATGAAAACCTTGTAGGAAGGTGTGTCTAAATTTTTTTCTTCGTCTCTTTGTACACCTAAAATTGTTTCCCAATGCAACATGTCTGTCTGAAAGTATGATGGGGAGATACATTTTGGTTCTGGTCATTCACATGCATATATATATTGATGAGGCAGTCAATTTTGTTGGCTGTCTTTAGTTATGAATATTTGAGAACTACAGTGAAACTATGAGCCATACTGAAGAGGCCTGTTAATTTTACTGACTTATTTATAAGTTACATATACTGTTTTGGTTGTTCCCTTTTCAGAATTGAAATAAGTTTTGACGAGGCATTTTCTGGAGTTGCCTGTAATCTTGATTCTCGTGGCTTCCATGTATTGTGCAAGGCTACTGAAGAAGTTGTCGGGCACGTAAAACCCTATGCTATCACTGGGAGTTTGCCACTCATTAGAGAACTACAGGTGAAATATTGATGTTTGCCCTTTTTCTGATTGTCCATAGTGTGAGCGTGTGAATGTTAATTTGATACAATTGTCACCTATCCTATTTTTCTGTGGCAGGATGAAGGCTTTGATGTTCAAACTTCAGGCTACGGTATATATTCTCTTACTGCTACTTTTCTGAATTTGTCTGTCCTAATCCATGGAGCACATGTGATCTTAACTGCACAAATTAAGAGAGGATAAAAAATAAGAATGTCAATACAGTGGTCTGGATGATCAAGATAAAAAGCTTTTTGTTAGGATCCAGTGGATTTTGTAAATATGCTTATCCTAGGGCAAGTTGTGGGAATATATGGGATTGAAGAGCTAAATGGAATGTGGCCGTATGATGCTGATATGAAGGATATGAATTGGTTTAGCATAATCATTTTGCTATATTGCTTAGGGGGGAGTCGATGCATTTTAAGCGGACAAGTTTGGATGGAGGCTTTCAAGTTTCAAATCTCTCATGCTTAGGTTGGCGATTAGAAGCTCCTTATATACACAATCCTGTCCTTTTACACTCAGCGTCTGAAAGGCAACGCCATCGAAGTGGTATGCCAAAAAGGCCAGGTTTGGAAACAAAATAATGGAAATCTGAGAGATAAATTCAATCATACGCACACTTGGGCAAAAGAGCTTCAAACGAACGCTCCTCCAGAATATCATGATGAATCACCCCTTAAGATTTCTCTTCTAGTGTTACTACCTTAAGGCATTTTTGCGTATATATATTTTCGGATTAATGGATGATTTTTCCGTCTTCATGAAGCATCACTTGTACATTTCATTGCACTTATGGAATCATTAACCAATATTAGCCGTCTAAGAGTTTGTGATGGAATGAATGCCTTATGAGTTGCCGAGTATTTGAATTTTTTTTCTTTAGCATTTCTGAATCCCATTTTTACTATGAATTCTTGGGTAAATTGTATTTAACCTGTGCAGGTTTAATGGCAACATACCATGCCAAGAATGAATATTGCCTGCTCCGGGACATGTGCCAAGGCTACCGGGTGTTCACCAGCGTCATTGACCAATTAGAAGACTGATTTTCGTCAAATTTCACCAAATCACATGGAAGACATGGTTATGCAAAATGGAGCTGATCAAATAAAAACCCCCCTTTACCAAAGTGTTTCTGCTTGTCAAAACTGGCATCTAATGCCTCGTCAACAGCTACCTATTGCCTTCATCTACTAGCTGCAAATGGTGTTTTAAAGTTTAGAAGTTTGCGAATCTGAAGAATGACAATGGTATTCATCTTCTTTACTAATCTTTACCCATATAAGATTACATTCTCTACAGGTTTTTGTACACTCACCTAAAACTCCACATGGTTTATATGTTGGACTAAAGCTAAATGGATTCATGGTCTAAATTTTGACATGGGTATAAGGGTTTTACAAAAGATATAGTTAAAGATAGGAATAATCATAAAGCTAGTATTTACAAGGCCGGTCTTGCCTAATAGGATTAAAATCTTGAAGTTTGTGATTGTTGTTTTTGCATTGGGTGTTGGCAAGTCCCAAAGGAAGCATCCGGTGCCATTTTTGAAACTTGTAGACGGAAATATAAAGAAATTAAAACTAGATGATATAAACTGGGAGGCTTTATTTGTTTTGATTTAAAATCTTTTACTTTTTGGTATAGGAAGAAAATAGGGTAAATTTTACACATACCCCTTAGGGTTGGCTAAATTGCATGGACTAGTATGTTTTTAGAATTATTCATTGTCCTTCATTGACTGTATAAATTGTGCAAGACATACCCATATGTGGTTTAAAAAATGGTTTCTCATTATTGTGCTACATAAAAATAGAAAATAAAAATAAATAAAATAAAATATTATCGGTAGGTGATTGTTGGCTGCCATAAACATACAAGAGGAACCCAAATTTAGTTCAAGGTGCATGGAGATAAAAAGGGTTTTACCAAATGAGGTTTATAAAGAGAGAGAGACAAATATATATATATATATATATAAACAGAGAGAGAGACCCATCTTCACCTCCATTATCAGCACTTGATGCAAACATTTTTGGTGATCACATTGTGAAGGGTCAATTACCATGGTCAATTGGGAAAGGGGTGAAAGGAAGAGAAGCCCAATCTATTTTTATTGTGAAAGCTTAACTTATGAACATGGCTAATTATCATCTCCAATGATAATTTGCCATGGCACCCATGTAAATCTTTAGATAAGGTTTAGGGTCAACAAAATTTGGTGTTTTAAAATGAGTAGAGAAGAATCTCCTACTTGAGTATTATCATCAATCACACATTTTGATTCCAACCCTAAGTTGATAGAAGGAGGTTTATGTGAAGGATGGCGATAGAAAACATGTCAAAAACACTAACACAGTGTGGATCTGTGCAAACATTTTGTTTTCAAATCAATTTTTAACAGAAAAATAGCATAACGGAAGCATAAAACATATACAATGAATTTCAAAATTGACCTTGTAAGACTTGATATTCATCATCCATATACAATAAATGAAAACTCATGCCATAGGGGGTTTTAGATATTTCTTTCGAAGAAAGATTTGGTGCTAATTGTCCACACGGTGATTGCTTTCTTGCTAACCAACAAGTTTTCAACAATCTCCTCATTTGTTTCTCGTCCTTGCAAGCACCCGAGTGACTAGCCCACCTCCACAAGCGTAGAGTACCTAATCAGTCCTTGCCCAAGCTGCCATGGAACCCTCCAATAGAGCTATGCTAGGACCCTCTTGATGGAGGTGACCCAAAGCTGTGCACAGTCTCTTCCTTGGTTTCTCGGTGGTTGTCCAACAATCTCTCTATGAGGGAGAAAGTGATGAAGGGCCAAGCTCAGAGCAAGAACGAGCGAGACCATAGCTCAAGCAAGGAAGAATGAGTAGCGGACAACAAGCATGAGAAGAAGAATGGCAATGGCAAAAGAAGACTCAGAAGAGAGTAGCTCATGAGTTTCCTCACCTTCTCAAAAATCTCTTCTCTCACACCCATGCACCTGCCAAGCCCATCCCTTCTCTCATTTTGTAGTCCATGCTTCCACTTTCTCCCTATACCTTGCCTATCACTTGCATCAGAGTAATAAATGCTCTGATGCGACAGTTGAGACATGATAAATGACAAAAATGGTCGACAACATGAGAAACCCGATCGACCATCTTTTAAGTGGTCGACTTTCCTTATGCACTAGTCGACAGAAGGCAATCAGTCAACAACATGCAAGCACCAGTCGACCACTCCATGTACCTATCGGTAACATAAGACCGATCGACAGCATGCAAGCACCGGTCAACCATTCCATGTACCTGTCGACTGATTTTATTTGCCAAGCTCCAACTTTATCCAAATGCCATTAAGGCCCTACTATCTGATATCAACCTCCCATAACCATAGATCCACTAGTTCCACACACACAAGCAACCAACATCACTAACTAACAACACGAGGAAACCACTAATAGTAGTAGATCACTAATCCGCTATATTACTCAATATGCTGTGACTTTATAGGTTCACATCCATATAGCAATTAGGACGCGTCAACTCCTTGACACCAGCCGACGCATATAGACCTACTAAAAGGATCTCTCCAAATCCCCAGAACACCTTGAAAAATCTTGAGTATCCTTTAGTCAGTACTTAGGATGATCTTGATGGCAATGGAGTCAAACTTCATATGAACCTGTTAAGGCTCCTCAATTACCATGCACTATAGTCTTTCCATTAACTAACATCCCGATCGAGTAAGAGTCATGACTGATTAAACTCACAAGACTCAGTAACTATGACAGACCCAATACAATGTGTGATATAGGTAGCATGTCAGATCAAATTTGACATTGGAATTCTTTCTAATCTTATGCTCACCCTGGCTAGGGGATTTTCAATCACAATCACTTACATGGATTACATAGGATGTACGTCCCTAACAAATGGAGGTCAATGGATTCCATCAACGAATATTTGTCTCCATACACCACTGGACAGAGAGTATTCCCATTTCTTACACCGGATGGTTTTGCTCAACGAAAAATCCCTAACACCATTGCACAAGACACTATGTCTCCTCTACCCAAGACACAATCGAGAGCCAGCGACATATCATTAATCCTCAAATAATGTGATTTGTCGCAGGTGTCACATTCAATGGATGTTTTTCCAACACCTACCCATATGTCTACTATATACATTCCATGTAATGTGTCGTGTAACTCACCCTCCTATCTCATTAGCATCTCCATGCTAAACAATGATAGTAGCTCATGTGCCAGTTCACTAATCGATTAATCATAGTCCTCTTCTAATAAGTTTAAGGACTGGGAATACCTTTAAGAAATCCTAAGCTAAAAATCCAAGTCACACAGTCTTAACACCTTGAGAGTAGGAAGTCTACTAGGAAGTCTAAGGACTCATTCATAAAAATGAGATGGAATGATATGAATGAAGATATGACCTTTATCATTTAGAATAATCTACAGTGTCGCTTACTTATATCTTAAAGTGTAAATGTAGTATCTAGGGCACTATCACTAGCAAACTCCACTTGCACTAATGTTAATTTACAAGCAATAACTATTGAATCGTCCTTTAATATACAATACCCATCTTATGAAGATGACGATCCAGTTGAACACGTTCCAAAAAGCTTTAGTTAGTTGGTCAACAATATTCACTAATGATACCACCTTCTGCAGTCGCATGTCTCCACGTGCTACAATTTCTTTAAGCAAAAGGAATCATCGCTGGAATTGTTTGGATTTTTAATGAGACCCGAGTTCCACAAGCCTATGCAATAGCCCCAAGAAAGTTGTAATACAAAAGTATGGACAATTCCTTGGAAGAAACCACTTCCAGTTCATAAATGAGCCCCACCAAACAACTTTTATAGCAATATCCCATGCCACAACGAAAATGGATTCCATGGTCAATTCTACAATCACTAGCATGGAACACATTCCAACTGATTGTTCCACCATGAATGATAGAGACAAACTCAAACTCAGATATCACACCATCCACATCAGACTGAAGGTCTGAATTTGTGGACTCGTCTACACAGCGATCACTCACTCCATAGGCTAAAACTATATCCCAAGTCCTTCGTAGGAACTTCTTGATATGTTTTACAATTGGGTTAGATTGACACTCACTGTATGGGTGATATCAACCATCGCACATAACATAGCGAACATAAGGTTCCCCACTGTCGACGCATAAGGGACACACTCCATGTGTTACCTCTCTTTCAAAGTTAATGGAGACACACTCCATGCATAAGGGGTGCACTCTATTTTTTGGAGTTTTTCATGCTAAACAACTTTAGCATCTTGTTTATGTACTGGCTTTGGGAGAGACCTATTCATCTTTCTCACTCTATCAGCATAGACGCGGATTCCTAGAAGAATGTCACATCTCCCAAATCTTTCATGGAGAAATTAATGGACAATTAGAGCTTCATTGACATCAACATACCAACATCATTCGCCATAAGGAGAATGTCATCCACATATAAGATAAAATGGGCTCTTGCACTCCCACTTACCTTCTTATATATACGAGACTCATCCAGATTCTTTATAAAATTAAATCCATTGATTTCATAATCAAAAGAAATATTTGAAGAATGTGATACCTGCTTGAGACCATGAACAAACCTCTTCAGTTGGCAAATCTGATTAGGATCTTTTAATTGGAATCCCAACAACAGTTCTAAGAATGTATCTTCCTCGAGATAACAATTTAGGAACACTAATTGCATCCATCTGCCAGATCACATCATCATTACGCACAGCAACGACTATCATCATCCTAATGGAAGCTTCCATCTCTGATTGCGTAGCCTCCAACTATTTCTTGGAATCGATAACACATATTGCCTCTTCATGGGTGGTAGGATCTATCACTAGATCACCCTCGCCATGCAAAAACAAATCCTGCATCACCTCCATATTTAATCAAAATTGTTTTGGAGGGCGAGATACTCTATTAGACCTATGAAGAGTCTCGAGGATGACATTTAATGGACTAACTAGCTCAACCTTCTGACTAGGTTCGATCTGTGCCTTGGAAGAATCCTCTTCCATATCTACTTTCCTTTCGATACCCTATTTCTTGAAAAAATCCTTCTCTAAGAATATGATATTTCTGCTACCAGAATACTCTGATCATTCGGAAAATAGAATTGATATCCCTTCTAATGGAGCGGATACCCCACAAATTTACCTTCGTCAGAACGGACTTCCAACTTATCTGTTTACAGCTTCTTGACAAAAGTCGGACGACCCCAAACCATAACTATGCTTAAGACTGGGAGGTATCCCTTACCACTTCACATATGGCGTTGTCTCAATAGATTTAGTTGGAGCCCTGCATAGGAAATAAATCTCAGTCAAAAGCACATACCCTCGCATGATAACGGGCAAATCTGTACCAATGATCATCAAATGCACCAAGGGCAAACAATGTGTGATTTATACACTCGAAAATCCCATTCAACTATGGTGTGACAGGAGGTGTCATCTGAGAGATTATACCACAATTCTTGAAGTTGTCACCAAACTCCATACTCAAGTATCCCCCCACCTCGAATGAATCGAAGTGTTCTAATACTCTTTCTGGTCTGGTTCTCCATTTCAGTATTAAACTCCCTAAACTTCTTAAAGGTCTTGGACTTGCATTTCATCAAGTACATATGTTCGAACCTCGAAAATTCATTAGTAAAAAAGATGAAATAAGAGTTGCCACATTTGGGCTAAACAGAGAACGCCCCACATATATTAATGTGAATCAGCCCTAGCATTTCGTTATCCCTCCCACTTTGATGAACAAAGGGTTGCTCGGCTAATATCCCGAGTAGGAACGATTCATAAGTTGACTTAGGTTCCACTCCCACTGGATCAATAAATCCATAATTTGCTAACTCATTTATCCTCCTCTCACTGATATGGTTGAGTCTGAGGTGCCACAAATGCTTAAGATCCATACTGGTATTACGAGAACGCTTCCTACTACTCGTGGTTACAATACATGCATTACCATATCTCATACTCATGTATTTCCAAAACATAAAGATTGTAGATTAATGTACCCATTCCAACACATTCATTACCAAAATGAATATTACACATTGTTGGAAATCGAATATATAAAATATTCTACTACAAGCTTAGGAGTGAAACAACATTCCGGATAGCTTTTTGTACATACAAACAGTCTTTAGTTTTAATACATGCCTGGCAGACAAAGTAATAGAAGAAATCTCTATAGCTAATGGATCAACAAATGCTCATTTCCTAGCTCTAAGGACAACTTCTCGCTGCACAAGTGGCTCATTCATCTATAGATCCTACATGCAAACGCGTATGTAAGATGAAACATCATAATCCAAAATCCAAGTAACAAGAGACCAACCAACAAACTTGATCCTCTCAACTGAAAGCAAGGAAGAAGTATCTGCCCCTTGAGTTTTGCTACGCTTACCTCTAAAGCCCTACAGAATCTCTAAGTGGTTCCTCTTTCAATGCCCCTCCTGTTCGCAATGGAAACAATTTTCCATGGGTACCTAAGCTTTGAACTTACTCTCGGAAACCTTGTTCCTAGGCCTCATCCATTTCTTCTTCTTCTTGGAGGCAAGCCTTATCCTAGAAGATCTAGAAGTAGAGGTAATGGCAAGAACATCTTCTTTGCTCTTCCCCTTGATTTGGGCCTGAGCTTTCCTCAGCATGACGAGTAGCTCTAGGAGTGCATTGGGTCATGTTCATATGAAATTTCATAACGAACTCAGAGAATGACTCAGGGAGTGATTGTAGGATCAAATCAACTTGAAGATCCATGTCCATGTGGAAATCTAATGCATCCAATTGATTAATTAGATCAATCATGGATAGCACATGATCTTCCACACCAGTGCCTTCCAACATCCCGACACAAAACAACTGCTTCGATATATCAAATCGAGCGATCCCACTCAGCTCTCCATACAGTTCCTTTAAATTTAAGATTATATCAGCAGTAGTCCATATATGCTCATGTTGCTTCTGAAGCTCATTGTTCATAGAGGCAAGTATAAGGCTCCTAGCCCTAGAGTCGTGGTCTTGCATCTCCTCCCACATGACACGCTCCTCCTGATTGGACTCCTTGGGAAGTCCATAAGGAATTGGTTGATCCAAGACGTATGGAATTCCCTCTAAATTTAAAACCAATTTTAAATTACTGAGCCAGTCTATAAAATTAGGTCTTGTCAAAACGATTTTGTCCAGATTGCGAGAAAACGAGTTTGATTCATTTGTCATTTTAAAAGAGATTTCGCTGCAAAAGAATTTAAAGTTTGTTAGTGTGATTATTTTGAAAATATAATTAATTTTGGTCTTGAATTAAAGGTACCTTCCACTAATTTTTTCGAACCCATACTTTCCAAGATGGTGAACGCGAATCCCTTTGGAATATTCGTAGTGGGTGATCATAAAGACAACTCTTTGTCCCCTTTCCATATCTAATGTGGAGCTCGATCTTCGGCCCCTTGTGCCACTGGCTCTGCAACACTATGGTGGTTTCTAGGATAGTGATAGTTAGATTCCACCTACCACACCAGCCAGCAGTCCATTTGCAATGTCTATAGCCTCAACACTATGGTGGTATGTTGTCCATATTCGTGTGGGTTAGTTGACAACATCCAATGCTTAATAGGAATGTCAACCAACTTTCATGAAATGTACCCTCTCACTTATGGGCAGCCAAGGCACACCCAATCAAGTAACAACATATCCTACTGCGGTGGAGGACCGCGGTGAATCCAATTCACTACTTAAATCTAATATTACTTTGCACAATTGGGAAGATTTTTTTGTCTTTATTTTTAGGTCTCACTTTGCACATGCATTAAGTTTTAATTCATGCATCCAATACATATTAAAATAATAACACATACATGCACATATAACTGGATGATCGTGGGCTTTTAAGCATTCAATTAAATTCAAGCCTCAGGATTTAATTAAAGAGGCTTGCAAGAGACATTCAACCATAATAATTTTCCATTGCTAAAAATTTAGTTGACTTGCTCCCTCAAGGCACCAACACTGGATGACTCAACGTCTCCATCAACATCAATGCCTTGATGCTTCTTCTTTATTTTATAAGAATGATTTTCTAATACAAATAATTATAAAATGAAAACAAAGTACATGAAGACTTATGTCTCTTTACAAACCGAATGAATAAATAATAATTACATATCGAGACCAAATACCTATAATTATTCATTCACTCATTCAATCAATCAATCAATCATATTGAATAAGCCCATGATCACCATGATCAAATTGATCTAGCTGGCAAAACCTTTTGAAATCATTCAAAAAATTTCGTGTTTTATGTAATGTGTGTTATTTTTCGAACTTATGATATCTTACATCACTTTCTCTTCCGATATAAGCCTATCCCATGTAATCCAATTACATTTAAGCAAACACCTTAGAAATGGAAAATCGGCACATAGGCAATATGAAACGGTCTATCGTTTCTCCCCTTGTGGTAACCAAGCGGTCACTCGTCTAAGAGACTGTAAACCATGTCTCCCACTAGAAGAAAACGGTTGACATATTTGCATATATGTCAACTGTTTTATGCTGGATAATGCAAAATGGTCGACATTATTCAAAATCAGTTGACCAATTTTTTGGGTCTCTCAGAACGGTCGACAAGTCCCAAAGAGATTGTCGACCAGTTCCTTTCATAAGACACAGACTGGTCGACCGTTTGGATGCAACGGTCGACTATTTCTACAACCTGTAACAAAACAAAATATAAAATATATCTGAAAATGCACACACAATACACAAAACCCCGCACGGGATGATAATATCGAGCCGAGGCTCTAATACCACTAAAGGGCAGTGGTAGAAAGCGCACCAAAAACACCAGCACGGTGTGGATCTATGCAAGGGTTTTATTTTCAAAGCATTTTTCAATAGAAAAATAGCACAACGAAGCATAAAACATACACAATGAGTTTCAAAATCGACATTGCAAAACTCGATATTCATCATCCATATGCAATAAATGAAAGCCCATGCCATAGAGGGTTTTAGATATACCTTTCAGAGAAAGATCCAGTGCCAGTTGTCCACGCTGTGACTGCCTCCTTATTGACCAGTACGCTTCCAACAATCTCCTCGTCTGCTCCTCGTCCGTGCAAGCACTTGAGTGACTAGCCCGCCTCCACAAGCTTAAAGGACCTAATCGGTACACGCCCAAGCTACCACGGAACTCTCCAACAAAGCCGTGTTAGAACCCTCTCGATGGAGGTGACCCAAAGCTATGTGCGATCCCTTCCTTGATTACTTAGTGGCTGTCCAACGATCTTTTTATGAGAGAGAGAGAGAGTGATGAAGAAGCTATACCACCCAAGCTCAAAGTAAGAACGAGCAAGACCACAGCTCAAGCAAAGAAGAAGAAGTAACAGACAACAAGCATGAGAAGAAAAATGGCAACGGTAGAAAAAGAATAAGGAAAAAGAAGACTCAGATGGGAGCAGCTCGTGAGCCTCCATACCTTCTCAAAAATCTCTTCTCACACCCACACACCTACAAGCCCATCCTTTATCTCTTTTTGTAGTCCATGCCTCCACCTTCTCCTTATACCTTCCCCATCGCTTGCATCAGAGCAATAAATGCTTTGATGTAACAAAGTTGAGACGCAATAAGTGGTAAAAATGGTCGACAGCATGAGGAACCCAGTCGACCATTTTTGAAGCGGTCGACTTTCCTTATGCACCAGTCAAAAGAAGGGAATCGGTCGACAACATGTGAGCACCGATCGACAAATTCTATCTACTAAGCTTGAGCTTTGTCCAAATGCCACTAAGACCCTAATATCCGATAACAACTTCCCATAACCATAGATCCACGAGTTCTACACACACAAGCAACCAACATCACTGACTAACAATGATAAGGAAACCACTAACGGCAATGGATCACTAATTCGCTACATTACTCGGTATGTGTGTAACTTTCTAGGTTCAAAGCCATTTAACAATCAGGACACGTCAACTCTTTGACGTTGGTTGATCCCTATCAACCTACTAAGAGGATCTCTCTAAATCCCCAGAGCACTCTAAAAAATCTCGAGTATCCTCTAACTAGGATTCAGGACGATCCTAATGGCAATGAAGTCGAACTTCATATGAACCTATTAAGGCTCATCAGTTACTGTGCACTATAGTCATTCCACTGATTAACATCTCAATTGAGTAAAAGTCTTGAGCTGATTAAACTCACAAGACTCGATAACCATGACAAATCTAGTACGGTGTGTGATATAGGTAGCATGTCAGATCCAATCTGACATTGGAACTGTAACGACCCGTTAAGGGGTCTAGGCGTTTTCGAGTATTTTATTATGGGCTCAAAATTTTTGATTTAATTAATTGAGGATTGAAAATATATATATTTTTTTATGAAATAAAGTGTAAGTGGAAATAAAAATTTAGTAGCCCATCTAAATGGAATCCAAACATGTGGGGAAAGTCCAAGTAGATTGGGCCATTGAGATGTGTTTGGAATTTTAATCATATTTAATGGGCTTGGATTATGATAATTTGTTTGGGTTAATGAGTTGGGCCATGGAATGGTCCGCGGCATGGGTTGGGTCCAATTGAGAAATGAGATTTGAAATTTTTAAAGAAAAATCATAATAAAATAAATTGGCCATCAAATGTCAATAGTGCCCTTGGTCTTTCTTTTGACTATTGAAAAGGTGAGGGGCAATCAGGTAATTCCACGGGGATGCAGTATGCAGACCTACAACCCTCACCTTTTTCCCTCTGTTGCGCTTGGAGCTTTCCTCTTCCATGTAACCTGCCAATGTCCAGTTTTTCACCTGCCATTTCTCATTCTTCATCTGCCTCTTTTTATTCAACATTTTTCATAGTCCTTCATCTTTTTCTCCCACTGTTTGTTGCGTTTGGAGCTTCAATGGAGGATTCTTCATTTACCAGGCAAGTTCTTCTTGCACTCACCCTTTATTTTCAGTGCAAATTCTCTTGTTCTCATGCGAGTCCCCATCTCAGCCTTTTTTTTTTTTAATTTAGTCATTGTGAGGGATTATATATGCTTATATATATATATATAAATGTCGGTTGCTATATGTGATGCCCCTTTGCTGTTGTGTCTTTGGATTCTCTACTTGTTTTCTCATGGTCTCATTGATATCTTTTTGGGGTTTGAATCATCCCAAGTTTCTTTCGTGAATGGCATTTATATAGTTAGAAAAGGAGGATGAACTTTGTTCGTTCTACATTTAAAGGAACAGTGCATTATATGTATATATATATACGTGTATCTTATTCGAATGATTCTTGAGAAGTCATGTGAGTAACATCTGGAAGAGTGTGTGTTTCATCCGAGCGAGTTTGTATAAAGGTAAAAGAATGTGCATAGCCTCATCTAAATATATATAAAACCCATCGAATGCTACACTTATAGCCATATCTGGACAAATTGCAATGGAAGAAACTTTGACCCTGTTTTTGACCTTGATCAAACATGAATCTCTTAAAGCTCAAAACACAAAAGTTGTAAATATTTTTCTTGGCTTTCCATAGCATCTTGAATCAGCTCAATCAGAGATTAGGTGAGAAAGTTATGCCCTGATTACCAATCAATGTCGAATCTATCCAGAATAGTCCCATTCGAATGAGTTCCTCTCACATTTGAATGAATTTCATGTAAGCTAATCAAATTGCTCTGATTTTTTCCTAACATTCGAATGCAACAGTTCCCTCATTCGAACGGATTTCCCTATCATTCAAATGTCTTAGAAGTCATTCGAATGTGCCTCTCAAACTTGTGATTTGTTGTAGCAGTTCTGACCATGCTTCACTCTTTTTGGTATATCTTTCTGTGATGACATCCGATTTAAGATCCGTTTGATGCGTTGGAAACTATACTTCATAGGCTTCAATTCGATATATTATTTGAATGATTTGGTTATGTTTTGAGCCCGTAACAACCCGATTAATTTCTGTCATGAAATTCGTAGCTTCTTGTTGCTGCGATTTGACCACCTGGTGTTCTTTGGCTTATAACTTTCTCTTCCCATCTCCAAATTGAGATCCATTTGTTGGGTTGTAAACTAGACATCCTAGGATTCATTTTGATATATTACCCGTATTATTTAGCTTTAAATTGAGTCTGTAATGGCCCCATCAATCTTGGATAAAAATATGAAAATCTTACTGTTTGAATCGCATATATATATATATCATAAGCCCATTCGAATGGTTGGGATGCCATTCGAATGGTGTGCCCTTAATCCTAAGGATCCATTCGAATTTCAGCTGTCCCATTCGAATGCCCTTGACTTATCCGAATAATACCCTCAGAACCTATTTGAATTGATCTACATATATACATATAACTCATCTGAACGCCTCTTGAACCATTCAAATCATACTCACCTATATTTATATACGTCATTCGAATTGCCTCACTGTTTCATTTGAAACCCCTTGCATATGTACCTTATAACCATACGAATAACCCCAACTGTATTTGAATACCATGCCTTAAATCCAAATACCTTTGCTGGCCTTTGAATACCACACTCCAAATTCAAATGAACTTTATCAACATGCTCATATATATATATATATATATATATACCTTTTAAATAACAACTTAGCACGGTCATCTTCTGGAAATCAAATTGCCTTAAGCTATACACCATTTTAAGCAAATCAAAGCCGAATTTGATAGTAAATAAGAATACACAAGCGTGACCATGGTAAGTGTATTGAATGCACAATTTATCTATTTTAAATGATCCCAAATATGTCCAAATTATGAGATGCCTTAGTGAAATTCCTTTTAAATATTTCTCAGAATATGGTCATCAGCTTAAACACCCACTGTTTGTGTAAAAGATCACCTAGTTTGTCAATGATCAAACTCGCATGGTGTGGTATTTTAATTGCATGAGGACTAATCATGAAATTAAGCTATGAGAATGAATGCAAGTAAATGCATATTGTCACTGGTTAAATGAATTCACAAAAATCATTTGATGGGAAAAATAGTTATTAAATTTATAATACTCCTCAATTGGCGAATCAAGATTTGACCTTAAATAGCATTTCTCAAAATTATTCTGATGTTATAATTTACATCAATCATCTATGTGTCATAGGTTACATCTTGAATGAGGTAAATGTTAAAGTAAGATATGTTGAATCTATTTGATGATGGTAAAATACCTAGTATGGGTAAATGGTGTTGAAAATATGAATGTTGAGGAACAAGAATTTAAATGCATGTGGTTAGCAAATGCATACATGATGTATACATGTACATGTTACATAGATATATGTTTTGCGCACCTATTATTTTGCACGGAGGGAGAAAGGGTACCCTAGAACACCTGACGCGGGACGAGGTGGCCATAGCCCGGCAGGTTGGCTCTATATTTATTTGTGAGATTTTATGGAACTTATGCACCTTTGCATGAATCTATGTACGGGTTAAGAGCCGAGAAAATTGATATTGAAAATGAAATGATGCACTCTTGCATGTATTGATTGATGGCTTGTGAGCCGGTGAGAATTGTAATGATATTGAAATTTTATGCACGTTTGTATAGTGATACATGGTGACCTGATATATTAATTTGAATTGATAAATTCATGAATTATGAATCTTGTATATAATTGTGGAGTCCTTGATTACTCTTCTTGGTGAGGGCAAGTCCAGTAGGATTGCAGTCCAGGGATAGTGGTGTACAGAAACGCGTCCTAGCTTTAAAGATCCTAGTTAGTGATTTGGTGAGGTTGTAATAATGAGAATTTATTATGTTATTGGCATTTGAACCTCTTATCATTTTATTCGGCCATCGAGCCTAGAGTTATGAGATATTGGGAATGTAATTGAACCTTGATTTAATTTTCGTTGCTAGAAATGAAATGAGTTGTTATTTGAGTTCAGTTTGTTCTATATTATCTATGTGAGGACCTTCTTTCGAATATTCGGAAGCAAGCCTTACAAGAACTCTTTCCAATCTCATGCTCATATTAGCTAGGGGATTTCCAATCATAATCACCTACATGGATTACATAGGATATACGCCCCTAACAAATGGAGGTCAATGGATCCTATTGATGAACATCTGCTTTCATACACCACTACACAAAAATCGCATAGAGACCATTTCTATCTCTTATACCGGATGGTTTCGCTTAACGAAAAATCTCTAACACTAGTGTGCAAGACACTATGTCACCTCTAGTCAAAGGACTAGATACACAATTTAGGGCCAACGACATATCACTAATTCTCAAGTCAACGACATATCACTAATTCTCAAGTCATGTGATCTGTCATAGGCATTACATTCAATGGATGTTCTGTCAACACCCATCCACATGTCTATTATATACATCCCATATAATGTGGCGTGTGACTCACCACCCCATCTCATTAGTATTTCTATGCTAAACAATGGTATTAACTCATGTGTCAATCCACTAATCAACTAATCATAGCCCCTTTCTAATAATTCTAAAAATTGAGAATATTTTTAAAAAATTATAGACTAGAGATTTAAGTCACACAGTCTCAATACATTGAGAGTCAAAAATCTATCAGGAAGTCTAGGGATTCATTCATAGAAATGAGATAGAGTGATATGAATGAAAATATTACATTTTTCATAAAAAATAATCAACAGTGTCGCTCACTTACATCTTAAAGTGTAAATGTAGCATTTATGACACTATTACTAACATTATGTTCATCACATAGGTGTGGAATGAATTCAACATTGAAAATTTGGTCAAATACATATTTTAACTCTTATATTTATACATTTTTTTTATTTAGACACTCAATTTTTTTTTGTTATTTTAAAGACATTTTTAAATTATGCAATTTCGAGTTAATTGCACGTCTTGATAAATTTATTAAGAACAATTAATTTAGGGATATAGTTGAAATAATAAAAATGTTTAGGGATGCAATTAATTTAAAATTATAAGTTTAATAGTATTTTTGAAATAATAAAAAATTTAAATATTTAAATAAAAAATTTTACAAATAGAAGAATTAAAATATATGTTTTGCCTAAAAAATTTGTTGAATGATGAGACGCAACATGCGTCGGTCACTCCTTTCGCAATAACGCCGCATGAAGACTCCATGCCGACATGCATGTCCATCGTTGATGACTCATTATGTCCAAGTTCCTCGGAGACCCATTGGCTTTGACCACTTGGGGATGATAATTTGTATCTATCCTGAGCATCCCTGTCCAAACCTATATGTATTTATATTAAATATAGTTATATAAAATTTTAGGTTATTTATATTTTAATTTATAAATAAGTTATTAAATTTTTAGATTATCAAAATACATAAAAAAAAAACATTTTTTGTTTAAATTTTAATTTTTCAATATTACTTTTCTTTGAATATTTTAATCTTAATTATAGATATTTTAGTTATTGTTGCAAGTTGCTTATATTTTAATATTATTTTAATTTTAATCATGTGTTTGGATAAGATTTGGGACAATTTTGAAATAAGTTTAGGGTTAACTTAGTATGGGTTGGCTTAGCTTGGAATTGATTTCCTTGGGATTTTTGAACCTTAGAGCATATCTAAAAAGAGTTGTCATTTTGGGTGCTAAATATCTATTTACAACTTTGAACAATGTTATGGCACCTCTGAATTATATACCTGCTTTAATGGAGGTGTTAAAATAGAGGTGTTATTTTAATATTTTAATATTTTTTAATTTTTTCAAATCTAATTTCAATTTTACAAAAATTATGATTAATTTAAAGAATGAGCATAAAATAATTAATTAAAATAAATTATAACAATTAATTTAAATTCTAATAATTAACTAAAATACTTATTTTAAATTAAAATCAAAATATATAATTCTAACATAAAATAATCAATTTAAATTCTAACAATTAACTAAAATAAAAACACTTATTTTAAATTAAAATCAAATATATATATACCTTCTCCAGAAAGTTTCACTTTCTTCTGCGCCTTTCTCTCTATGCGTCCTTCTCTTCGCTAGTTGTTGCTTTCTGTGCGTCTTTCCCCTCGTCGGTTGCCAGTCGTCGCTTGCACCTCACTCTCTTTTGTTGCCTCTCTAGACTCTTCTTGCTCTGTCGCTCGTCAGTGTCGTCACCTCAGCCTCGGCCTCGTCCTCACCTGCTCGCCCCTCCGTCGCTCATTGGTCGATCACTGCCTTTTTGGCTCTCTCTCGCTTTGTCTCTCGGCTCGCCTCAAAACCCTTGTTTCAAGTAATATAGTTGTTGGATTTTATGGTTGGAAATGACACTTTACTTTTTTCTCTCTTTATAAATCGAAGAAATGGCATCACAAAAAGATTATTGTCATTTTACAATCCTAAATGTCACTCCAAAGTGAAAAATAATGTTATTTGGAATGTCATTTTGATAATTATGAAAATGACACTTCAATGACAACTCTTATTGGAGTTGCTCTTAGTAAAACATGTGAGTTTGGAGACGAGAGTTTGGGGTTGGTGTTGGGGATGTCACTTCCTACCTTGAACTCACTCCGTTGCCACTGTCCAATCGATAAATAAGCGTCCACGTCGGCGTCAATATTGAAAGGCTGACATGTCAAAGCTTTGGCCACCTCACACAAGTTTGCTTTCTCTTTATATCGGAGGCTTCCTGAATAGTTAGTACTCTTTAACAGTCAATGCTTAAAAATATCATTTGTCGCACATTCATCCTATGTATTACTAACACTACTATTAATGTAAGAGCTAAAACAAGTGAAAATCCCATCCACCTTGTATTCTGTTTGATTGGACAAACTACCTATTATTGGACTGTACTAACCCACTGTCCAATCTCAGTCCAGTCCTAATCTGATCTTGGCTCTGCACAACTCTGCAATATCATCATTATCATTACATGTTGGATACTCTTGTGACTATTCTAGATTTATCATCATTAATAATGATTTCATCTTTATTAATGACAAATCTTATCCTCATTTAATGAAAATCTCGTTAGTACCATACTATCGTCATGGAGCCCCGTTGATACCGGATATCCAGTCTTATCACCTTGCAACGCTTGATGCAAACATACATACAAGAAGATCTTTCCTCCTCCTATATAAACCAACTCTATCAAGAGTCAATGTATATTCTTTCTAACTTATTGATACTCTGTTAATTTATTCTCTTAATTACTTGAGTGTCGGAATACTTGCAGGTGCCAATCACCTCTTGACGGACCAATCGCTGAAGCCCATTCCCTGCCACTGTAAACCCACGTCCGATCATCCCTTTTAGCCACAAAGAACAATTATTATTATTATCGATCTGTAATAGATCAAGGCCAGCCGCTAAGATCCATTAAAAAACAATGTGATGCCTTAGCAGACAGGCTCTTGAGTTTCAAGAACTTTGGCTCTTCTAAATGACTCCTGAAATTTTTTTGGGTCTTTCATACCTTTTACTTTTCTATTAACATCATCAATAAGAATGAAAAAGGAGTTTTTTTTTTTTCTCCTGATCAGCAAACAGATTATTTCTGTTAAGAGTGAGTGATTCCTTTTAACCAAAAATGGAGTGAGTGACTTGGTTACTTGAGTGATTCCATAATTAGTAGTGTTAGAGTGATTCCCAGTATATTCATTTCGTTTTGGGGCAATAGCCTCATCAAATTGGTATCAAAGCATTTGGTTGCCTTGAATTCTCGGTGAAAAAAAAAAAAATGTCGATGGCTCGGAGACAAAAGAGAATCGATGTGGTGACCTTACGAGCTGATATATAAGAGCTTAAACAAACTGTGAATGATCTCCTACAATGAATGCAGAGGCCTCCAACTCGAGATCGAAGAAGCAATTCAAATAGATCTGGGTCTCAAGATTGAAATGAGGATGTTGATTCTACTACTTCTGGCGAAGTTAAAATATCTCAGCTACATAGAACGTTTAGCAAGAGCACTTGAAGGAGCAGACCTTAGTATTCAAGTTAATGTTGTAGATTTCGAAGGAAATCTCAACCCGAAAGATTATTGCAACTGGATTGCATCTTTGGAAGCATTCATTGAATGGACAGATTTTTCAGATGCTCAAAAAGTTTCAATTTGTAGCAACAAAATGGAAGGGTCATGCTCTGATTTGGTGGCAACAATTACCAAAGAAATCGTGATAGAAGAGGCATTCATTGAGTCAATACATGGGCAGAGATGAAGACAAGGATGGATGAAAAATTTCTTCCTTTGGATTATCCCCAGACTCTCTACCGCAAGTTTCATCAATTGCAACAACGGGTTGGACAATCAGTGGCAGATTATACAGAGCAATTTTATAAGCTAATGAGTAGAGTTAGCATGAATTAAAATGATGATCAACTTGTCGCAAGATACCTCAATGGGCTGAAATTTAATTTGCAAGGTGAAATTGTGATGCATTCCATCCATTCACTTGAGAAGGCTTATCAAATGGCGCTCAAGGCGGAAGAAAAAATAAATGGACATATTTCAAGGACCCAGAAAGTTCTAAAATTGTGAAAGCAGAGATAACATCACAAAGAAAGAAGATGGCAGCACCAAATTCACAAAGTGAGGGAATAAAGAACAAAGCAAAGTTGAACTTTTTCAAGTACTAAAATGTTTTTGTTGTGGTGAACTTGGTGATACGGTTTAATTTTATATATATTTTTATTTAATTTTTTAACTTAATTTTGTGTTATTTTTTTTATTTAAAGTGTGATTTCTTTATACATTTTACATAATTTGATTTTTTTTTTAGGAAATAAGTGAAGGAAATTAATTAGACTAATTTGGAGTAAAAAAGATTTTATAAATTAATTTATAATGTTTATTTTAAAATTAATATTATAATACAATTAAAGAATTAATTAAGGAAAAGGAATTCAAGGTAAGCAAAGAATTCAAATTAAAGGAGGAGATAAAGGAAAAAGGAAGAGATCAAATTGGAGGAGTACTAGGGCAACGACAAAATATTAATATATAAAGGGTGGAATTGGAAGCCGCAAGGAGAGTAGGGGTGTGCAATCGGTTATAACTAAATTGAATCACCTAAAAATCACTAATCGAACCAAACTAGACCGTATACAATAACCAGACCGAACCAAATCGATCGACAACAATAGTATAACTGAACTAACTGAAATTGGAATAACTGAACTCTAAAATGTGCTAAGCAAACCGAAGTGATAATCGAAGTTTTGCCTAAATTACTAATCAGACTAATAACCGACCACTATATAACCGAACCGAACCGGTGGGTTTGTTCGATCTAACCGAACCTTTGAATAGTTAATGTACTTTCCAAATTGTCCTATCTAACCGAATTGGGAAACAAAGCATCTAACCTCTTAGAGTTTTAAGCAATTTAGAAGACAAGATAAGACTAATACTGAAAAATTTAGAACTTTGCAATCAAGATTTCTAAAACTAGAAAATCCAAGAGAATATAAAACTAATAGAATAAATCTATGTTGAATTGATCTTATAACAACAATAAGGAAAGATAGCATCCACAACAACAACAATCACAAGTCTATAAATGTGAGACCATTTTGACTCAGAACTTCAAAGATTTAACATATCTATAAATGTGAGAAAGAAGAAAATAATTATTGTTCATGTTTCCTCTAGTTGTGTCAAAGGTCGATTGGGTTGATATGTATGGTTTTGGCGCTTCGCCCATAGCCAAAACTGTTGAAATTGCACAGGTATGCCAAACTCTTTAGCAACCTCCTCCTGCATGCACCTTCATAATTAGCCATAATCAAAACAGAAAGTTCGTGTTTAGATAGATATATATATTTCAACTCCAAATTGATAAATCAACACAAAGTTGCTAGCGCATTATCTAGGCTAGTAAAATTCTAAAAAAATAAAATTATGTTGATATACAAAGATAATGCCAATTTAACAAAGCTATTAAATTTCAATGGTAAGAGCTTTAGACAATCATGGTGCATAGAAAACTGATGCAAGAAATAGAATGGAATAATTTAAAAGATCATTAACCAGTTTGGCTTTTTACAAATGCTGAGTTATATGGATTGATATAAAGCTAACTTGATTAGTTCACTAAGAGAGTTGCACGTTCCAAAGAGGAAGTTAGGTTGACATTTGTGCATACCAAATACCAAACAACTACCCCTTAATAGAAAATCATAAGTCAATCACATTTCAATTTAACCCCTGTATTCTTCATCCTTTGGACACATGTACAACTTGTAACCACATTGCCATATTAAGAATTTGGCATATTTCCCAATAAGTTGACATATTTATTATCATTACCAATACCTTAAATGCCATTCTTTTATAAAGTTGACATATGGCACCTTACAAGCTAACTTCCATGATTGAACTCAGCATCCCACTAAGTATGACTTGTGAGACATTGATTGTGTTATGCTTTATATGACATTAGCATTTTATAATTAAAATGAAACTATGTATGAATTGGCAATATTTTTTCATGGTATGAATTTACTTCATTTCATTTTATTATTGCTCTACTTTGACTTAGATAATTCAGTCTCCCAAAGAGAATTATTGAAAGAGAGTTAGAATGAAGAGATTTAACATAAGATCGACTATAACAAGTATAGAATGCAGTTTCACCAAAATTAAAGAACAAATTATGAGGTTGTCAATACTAAACAACACAATATCAAAGGAATACCTAAGACTTATCCAAATGATAGAAATTAAAAACAATTTTTTAGGACAGGTTTGCAAGGCCTATCATGATTTATGGCATAAAGTTGTGGCAATTAAAAAAAAAATACCTTACAACATTAAACACATTAAAATAGATATTGAAATACTGAGATACTCAAATTCTCTTACTTACAAATGCACAAGTCTTTAAAATTTAAATTTTCATAGGTGTAAGGCTGTCAACGGTAACTTTTGTCAATTCTAAAACAATACACAAAATTAATTAAATCATTTAAAAGTAACAAGTATTGAACTAAAAAAAAAAAAAAGAGTAATAATGAGTTTACCTTTTTCAAATTGTTCGACATGATCCAAATCTTCTTCAACACTCATTGGGGCAGTAGATGACCGAAACCAATCTTGTGTACAAATCAGACTTTCAACCACTTTAAGAGAAAGAGAACTCCTAAATGGATCAAGTATTCGACCCCTTGTGTTGAAAGCAGACTCGGATGCAACAGTAAAAACTAAAATTGCCAACACATCCTGAGCCATAGAAGATAGAATAGGAAACCGATGACAATTAGCTTTCCACCAATTCAAAATGTCAAAGTTATCAGTTTCCTCCTCATACAATTCACTTAAATACTTATCTTATTCTGAAGGCATAGTTGTAGACCCACTACCACTGACATACTTATAGTTTTTGAAACGAGAACTAAGAAAGTTTGGTCTGCCAGATTTTCCCTTTTCGACATTCTCCACAACAAGTGGAGTAGACACTTGAGACCACTCTCCTACTTCACCTTGAGGTGCCAATTTTTTCTTATATTTTTCATACAAAGCATATACGACATTTTTTAAGGACAAAGTTGCAACAACCCCTTTCTCATCTAGATATATCTCCTAAAATGCATATTCCATAAATTCTAACTTGTGCCTAGGATCAAGCACCACAGCAATATAAAGTAGGTGATTTATTTTTTCTGGATCCCTCCAATATTTATTAAATTTTTCTTTCATTTTTCCAATCATCTCACTCAACTCAAGATTGTCATCCTCCTACTACTCATGTAAAAGATAGTGAATGGTACTAATCTCATGGAAAAAAGTGTTGGATGTGACATATGAAGTACCTGAAACTCGCAAACTAAGCTTATAAAATTATTGCAACACTCTAACAAACATTCTGACCCTCGTCCAATCCTTTGGCTTGGGTCTCCCATCAATAGTAATAACTTGTTGTAGGTCATTATTCCAACTACTTATACCAAGATCAAGCATAAAACATGGCTCTTCCTCATTGAATCTCTCAAAATTCCTCTCAAACTTTTGAGCAGTCTCTAACATCAAGTATGTGGAGTCCAATCTAGTTGCAACATCCAACGACAATAGGCCCTTAGATTCAATTTTTTTCACTTCCACACATTCTTTGAATTTTTTTAGTCTTGTTGGAGATTGTCTAATACATCTGACTGCATCCCTAACTCTTGTTATTGATTCATTTAGCTCTTTCAACCCATGTCGCACAACCAGATTTATTATATGAGCCATATAACTGATATGCAAATAATGGCCACTCATAATGCTAGCATCCCATTTTGTCATTTTTTTCCTGAAGTTACGTACAACAACATCATTTGAACTAGCATTATTTACTGCCAAAATCAAAACTCTATCAAGTTTCCATCCCATTAGACATTTCTCAATTGCCATAGCAATGACATCACCCTTGTGACTATATATTGAACAAAAATTTAAATTTTTTTTCTTCAATGTCCAATTATTATCAATATAATGTGCTATCAAGCATATATAATTAATCCTTTGAATGGAGGTCCATGCGTCAGTGGTTAAACAAACTTTTTGACATGAATTTTTTACCTCATTCATCAATTTTAACCTCTCTTCTTTGAATAATTCAAAACAATCACGAGAAATTGTCCAACGTGAAGGAATCTGAAATTTTGGACAAATCACATTATTGAAGTACCTAAACCCCTCACACTCGACAAATTTGAAGGGCATCTCATCTACCATCACCATGCAAGCTAAAGCCTTTCTGGCAAGCACTTGATCAAATTTTCAATTCACCAATCCCATACTCTCCCCTTTTCTCGAAGCCCTCGTTGAAGTTGGTTGCAAGTTTAATTACATTCGGTGGGTTTCCAAAGCATGAGGGTGTTTTTTACACTTTCTCATATGATTCCTTAGAGCCGTAATCTCATTTTTTTTGGGATCATAGTGGAACTTCCTAGAACAATAGTTGCATCTCCCTTTAATTTGACCCTCTGAATTTGTAAATTTAGTAAAATGATCCCACACATCTGATCTAGCTCTTTTTGTTTTTCTCTTTGCCTTTCCTAATGATGTTGCACCTCTAACATCTTGAGATTGGCTACCTTAACTTGGTATTATTGGTGTTGGCCTTAATTATCATCCATACTAGGGATGTTTGTGGTGTGACTGATGTTTTCTTCTCTTGCCATCTAAAATTAATATAATTGTAATTAATATGTATTTAAACAGTGAGTTAAAATGTTTTCTTGTGCTTAACTTACAGTCTTATAATTGAAAAGAAAAATTAAGGCATTGCATTTAAAATTCTATCATTCTCATAGTACTAGCACTAGAAGTTTAGAACATGAGAAAATAACTACTTCTTATATTATGACCATATAACAACAATGTATAGTTATTATTTTAATTTAACACACAACAATATATAGAGACCAGAAATAGAAAGGAAAAGACTAGTGATTAGTGAATTAATATAATCAAAGCCTTAGTATATTATTGTTGTTTACACAGCAATAGAAACATTTACATTTAAAAGTTGCTTGTGAATTAATTTAAACAAAAATAAACATATGAAGTGCATCTGATACCATAGAAAACCAAAAATATTCACAAACCAAGTTCAAACAATCTTGACTTGCCAGTTAGTGATTTTTCTCTTTATTATAAAGAAATTGATTAAACATGGAATTCACTTCTACCACATTGCACAACTAAATAATGTTGGGATAAAAAATATATGCTTAGAATTTTTCAATTATTTTGTATTATTAGCTATTCTGGAATTTTGCAGCTATTGAGTTAAGAGACCCCCTTGAGACAACAACAACAAACCCCCAAACCCATAACTAAAAGTCCAAAAAATTAAAAAAATCCAAAACCCTAACATAAGGAAAATTCAAAACTAACCTCTGTTGGTTGTAGGAGTGGCCGAGTGGGTCGATCGTCGGTGACTCAATGTGGTGTGGGTCGATATTGTGGAAAGAAAAGAATCAAACTAACTGACACCCGACGGTAATCGATTAGGCTTTAGGTTTAGGGTTTAGATTAGGAGTAGAATGGAATGAGGCAAGGAGCTAACCGACAGTGACGAATCGACGAACGATAGGGCTTCTCTCAGTTTCGGCTATGATGGAGATGGATTAAGGTTTCTCTCTCTCTCTCTCGAACGCTCAAAGATTCAAACTCACCTCCTAACTCAACTCTGTCGAAGTCTGACGATAAAAGGAAAGGCGACGGAGACGAAGGAAACACTAGAAGGAATCGACGGTTGGAAGCTACAGCGACTGTTGGGTACTAGGGTTTCCCTCTCTCTCTCTCATTGCATTCAAATTGAAGACTCTCAAATTGGTTTGGATGCGTAGCTGGTAGCCCATGTTCTCTTCTCCACGATATTCAGTTTTTAGTATAAAACGACGTCATTTTATCATATACAAAACGACGTCGTTTTAATTAATGATCGGTTTGGTTTATTCGGTTAATCGAACAACAAAAACTGAACCATTTTTTTAATAACCAAAATCTGGCCTATCACAACTGAAATTGATAACCGACCCTCAATAACCAAATCGAATCGACCAGTTCGGTGGTTCTATTCGGTTTGGTTAGTTCGGTCTAACTGAACTGTTGCACACTTCTAAATGAGGGAGGAACTAGGGCGGCGAAACGAAGGGAATAAGGAAAGGAGAATTGGAATTAGAGGTAACTGCAAGAAAGGCATGGCTCGATCCACGCAAGCACGATGGCGAAAGCTAGCAAGCAGCAGCCTGAAGATCTGTAGGAGACTTGCAACAACAGAGGATCCAGCACCCACATCTATTCTAGATCTAGGTAGGGAGCCTCCTCTTCTTCTTCCTTGTTTAATTAATTTCATTATGCTCCCACTACTGATTTGAATTTTAATTAATTTCATCATGAACTGATTTTATTAAACTAAGATCAAGCTATGGTCAAAATTATAATGGTGTAATTTTTGTTTTTATAATTTTATGTGATTGAATAGTTTGAGTTATTTTAAATTGTGTGATATTGATTTTAATGTTTATGAATGTTTTCCCACTATTTATATGATTAGATGTAACACATTCATAAGTATTAAAATTAATATCACACAACTTAACATAATCTAAATTATTTAATCATATAAAATCATAAAAATTACACCATTATAATTTAGGCCATAGCATGGCCTTAGTTTAATCAAACTAGTTCACTGCAAAATTAATTAAAATCCAAATCAATAGTGGGAGCGTAAGGAAATTAATTAAAAAGGAAGAAGAAAGGCTCTCTCCCCAGATCTGGGTGCCAGATCTACCTGCTACTGTAAGTCTCCTATGGATCTTCAGGCTACTGTTTGCCCACTTTTTCCACCAAGCTTGCGTGGGCTGAGTCGTGCCTTGCTTGTAGCTACTTCTAATTCCAATTCTCCTCTCTTTGTTCCCTTTGTTCCGCCACTCCCCCTTGCGGCTTCCAATTCCACTGTTTATATATTAAGATTCTGCCGCTATCGTAGTCCTCCAAATTTGATCTCTTCCTTTGAATTCTTTGCTTGTCGAGGATTCTTCTCCTTAATTAATTTTTTAATTATATTATAATATTAATTTGAAATTAACTTATAATATCTTTTTTATGCCAAAATTTTCAAATTATTTTCTTTTACTTGTTTCTTACAAAAATAAATTCAAATTATGTAAAATCCATAAAAATTCATACTTTAAATAGAAAAAATAATACAAAGTTAATCTAGAAATTAGATAAAAATATGTATAAAAATAAGTCATGTCACCTAAACATCGTGCTTATGAATGTCCAAAGAAGAAACAAGTCAACCTCTTGGAAGAGGGAGAAGAAGAAAAGGAAAGATGGCCTATCTTTGATGAGGCAATCAATGACGAAACTAAAGGAGGAATTTGTGACCCTAACGTTGAGGCCAAAAGTCTACTTGTTCAATGTGCAATGTTGGTTCAAGAAGCTGATTAATGGTTGCGACACAATCTTTTTGGGACCTACCATTTGTCCTATGCAAAGAAATGTGTCAAAATGATTTATTCAGGTAGCATAGAAAATTTGGATGCAAAAACCATGATTAAAAAATTGAAGCTTCCATGTGATTTCCACCCGAAACCTTATTCAGTTGCTTGGCTCAAGAAAAAAGCTGTCTTAAAGGTGAATCAAATATGCAAGATCAAATTTTCTATTGGAAGGTATGACGATGAGTTTTACTTTGATGTAATTCCTATGGATGCTTGTTATTTACTTCTCAATAGGCTATGGGAAAATGATCATGTTGTCCATGAAGTTTATTTTGTAGCCCATGAAGGATGTTCCTAACTATATACAAACCAAGAATTCTACCAACTTGGTTTCTTTCAAAGAATTTGGAGGAAGCATACACTTCGGTAGCTATTGAAAATCACTAAAATGAGAGCAGGGAAGTCCCAAATGAAGTGGCAAAATTTCTGTCCAAATTTAAAGACTTGGCTCCAATAGAGTTACCAATTGGTTTACCTCTACTCCAAGACATCCAAAGTCAAATTGATTTTATTCTAGGTGTTATACTTCCTAACTTGCCTCATTATAGAATGTCACCTAAAGTACATGCTGAATTGACAAGATAAATAGAAGATTTATTATCTAAAGGCCTGATTAAGGAGTCACTTAACCTTTGTGTAGCTTCAGCCCTTCTAATGCTTATGAATGATGGGATTTGGAGGATGTGCATTAATAGTAGGGTTGTTAATAAGATCATTGTGAAGTACAAATTTTCAATTCCTTGCCTCGATGACATGTTTGACATGTTAATGGGAGCTAAGGTCTTTTCTAAAATTGACCTTCGAAGTGGGCATCATCAAGTTTGAAACAAGTTGGGTGATGAATGGAAAACTGCCTTCAAAACAACAAATAGCAGGTTGTATGAATGGCTTGTTATGCCATTTGGACTCTCCAACACCCCAAGTACTTTCATGAGGTTAATGACACAAGTACTAAATGAGTTTATGGAAGATTTGGTGTGGTGTATTTTGACGACATCTTGGTGTATAGTCACGATGAAGCTACACATGTAAAGCAATTGGCACACGTCTTCAAAGTGCTTCATGACAACTAGTTGTATATTAACCTAAAACAAAATTGTATTTTTGGGCTATGTGAGTGCAAATGGCTTGCAAGTAGATGAGGATAAGGTGAAGGCTATTCTTGATTAGCCTACTCCTAAATCTAACCTAATGTTAAGAGCTTCTATGGGTTAGTTTCATTTTATCGAAAGTTTATCAAAAACTTCAATTCAATTGTAGCCCTTATGCTAGAAGTTTTGAAGAATAAGGATTTTCAATGGAGTAAGAAAGCAGATGAAAGTTTTCAACTCTTGACATCTAGGCTTGTCAAAGGCCCTGTGTTAACTTTGTCTAATTTCTCAAAAACAAAACAAAAAATTTAGATCGAGTGTGATGCTTCTAACCTTGAAATTGGAGTTGTGTTGATGTAAGAGGAAAAGCTGACTACTTATTTTAGTGAAAAATTCAATGACACCAAGAGAAAGTATTCAACATATATATGATAAATAATTATATTCAATTGTTCAAGCCTTTAAGCATTGGAAGGGTTATCTTATCATAGTAGAGTTTGTTCTCTATTTTGATCACGAAGTTTGGCAAT
Source organism: Diospyros lotus (assembly GCF_014633365.1). Classification (NCBI taxonomy): domain Eukaryota; kingdom Viridiplantae; phylum Streptophyta; class Magnoliopsida; order Ericales; family Ebenaceae; genus Diospyros; species Diospyros lotus. The sequence continues at coordinate 23,354,087 of NC_068348.1, forward strand.
TTCTCAAGACATAAAAGAAGATGAATGCTCGATATGTAACATCCCGCATCAAGCTATAGGAAGGACCGGAACAACTTACCCTAATAGGCCTATGCGAACTTCCCAAGGGGTCACCCATTCTTGAGCTTCCCCAGCTCAAGCACGCTTAACTCAGAAGTTCTTTGTCTACATTCAGCCCAAAAGGTATCCAATTAGTGTTGTTTCCTTCCTTACTTATCCTCGATATATACTACCCTTCTTTGGGCTCTTGGGGTATTACATTCTCCCCCTTTGAGCATATAACATCCTCGTCATGTGACCTTACAATTGATCCTAGATCTTCTCCTCTTTGGAGGTTGTTATCCTAGAAGCCTGCCAGGAGCCGCTCCTTATTCAAGCCCTCGCGCCCCGACACCACTCCTGGCACTTATCGAACCGCCTTCTCCAAGGGTTGACTCTGATACCACCTGTAACATCCTGCATCGAGCAATAGGAAGGACCGATATAACTTACCCTGATGAGCTTACGCGAACTTCCAATGAGGTCACCCATCCTTGAGCTTCCCCAGCTCAAGCACGCTTAACCTGGGAGTTCTTTGGCTACATTCAACCCAAAATATATCCAACTGGCGTTATTTTCTTCATTACTTATCCTCGATATATACTACCCTTCTCTGGGCTCTTGAGGTGTTACACGATGGGTTGCTTATTTAGAAAATTTTAGCTTTGTTTTACATCACAAAGCTAGTTCAACCAACAAAGTAGTTGATGCTTTGAGTTAATGATACAGTTTATTAACTACTCTTTCTTATAACATTATGGGTTTTGATCTCTTGACTAATCATTACACATCTTCTTTCTTTAATGAATGGTGATTACATGCTCATGAATGACTATCTTTTCAAAGGAAACCAATTTTGCATTTTGGAAAGGTCTCTTATACTCTTTGTTGTTAAAGAATTACATGGTGGCGGGCTCAAAGGACAATTTGGATGAGACAAGATTGAAAAGCTGGTTAAAGGAAGGTATTTTTGGCCAACCATCAAGCATGATGTACTTGTTTTGTGCAAAGATGTATTGTTTATCAAAAGGCCAAAGGAAGATCACAAAATACTACGTTATACCAACCTCTTCCTATTCCAAATAGACCTTGGAAAGATCTCTCAATGGATTTTGTTCTTGGCTTGCCAAAGATGACGCATGGGAATGATTGTATTATGGTTGTTGATAGATTTTTAAAAAAAGACTCATTTTAAGGCATGCAAAAATTATTTTAATGCTTCTCATGTGGTTGGTTTATTCTTCAAGGAAATTGTTCATTTACATGGAGTTCCAACGGCCGATTACTTTAGATCGCAATGTCCAATTTGTTGGTCATTTTTGGAGAACCTTATGGAAGCTTTTAAACACCAAACTATAAAATATGATAGTACTTATCATTCTCAAACAGATAGGCAAATAGAGGTAATAAATTGGACTTTCAAAAATTTGTTGATGAATTTGGTTGTGATAATCCAAGGAGATGGGAGTTTATCCTTTCACAAGTTGAATTTGCTTATAATAGCTCACTTAATCGCTCAATGAAAGGACTCCATTTGAGATTACTTATGGGAAAAATCCTCATCATGTGCTGGACGTTGTTCCTATGTCTTATCTGACTCAAGTTAGCATAGAGGCTGAAGAGTTTCTTGCTGACATGAAAACCATTCTTGATCAAGTCAATAAGCAATTAAAACAAACTTATGATCTTTATAAATCGAATGCTAATGAACATCTAAGGGATAAGGAGTTTGAAAGAGACGATCTTGCAATGGTTTATCTTCGAAAGGAGCGATTTTCGGTGGGTACTTACAACAAACTCAAGTAAAGAAAATTTGGTCCTTGTCTCATTAAAAAGCTTGGTCCAAATGCCTATCGAATAGAGTTACCTGCAACATTCTCAATTAGTCCGTGTCTATGAACCCAAATGAAATTGAGCCTAGATGAAATTACAACCAAGTTTAATAATTCTATTCATGAAAAAATTGATGTCTTGGATGTTCAAAGTATTACCACTAGAAAATGGACTTATGTTCAGTATTTGGTGGACTTCAAAGGAAAACCAAGCTCAAATGATGCATGGATTACAACTAAAGAACTTAAGAAGATTGATGAGGCACTTTGGCAGGACTTAATTTCCAACTCTACGATTGATTTTTTTCAAGCAATAAAGAATAATGTAGGAGCATAAATGCCTTAGTAGACCACATATTATCATTCCAAGATTAAATTCACATCTACTAGGCTTTTGAGTTTCAAGATCCTTTTAGATTTTTCAAATGACTCTTGGGAAATTTTCAAGTCTTTCATAGCTTTTACTTTTCTTTTGAATTTATAAATATTTGGAGGATTGTTCCAAGATTGCCTATTAATATCATCAATTAGAATGAAAAAGAAGGTTTTTTTTTTTTTTTTTGATCAACAAACAAATTATTTCTATAAGAGTGATTGATTGATTTTAACCAAAAATCAAGTGAGCGACTTGGTTACATGAGTGATTTCGTAATTAGTAGTGTTGAGTGATTCTGCCACCCTTGGTTGAGCGATTCCTAAGATATTACTTTCATTTTGGGCAATAGCTTGCATTACAAAGAATAAAAGTAAAAAAGTCACAAATAGCCCAAGAAATTCTCTTGGGAGAAGGACAATCGAACTCCACAAGCTCATCCTCCAATGGACTTGGAAATCTCCCAGGAACCTTTCATGTAGAGTGGAAACATGCAAACTTACTTCTGAACTTTCTTATGTGAATTTTGTAAATGATAAATTATTTACAACAATCCAAATCCTAGTTAATCTCAAAATATCAAGAATGTTTATCACAAATCCCTTAGCTTAGTTATAAATATCTGAGCACTCGTTTCAAAAAAGATGAGACATTCATTACTACTTCAAAATTTCTACACTTTCTTATGTGATCTCTAAGGATATAATTTAAATAACAAAGTGTTTATGTGGGAAAATGCTCTATACTATCTAACGATTTTATTTTTGCAAAGTTTTCAAGGTTTGAAGATGGTTCTTTTAACAAATAAATTTTATTATTGTAATTGAGTGACAATAATTATTATTATTCACAATCAATTTAAATTAAATTATTTTCTTGATACTCGCCACCATCCTCGTTGATATATTATATGCCTTCATGTTGAACTAAAAGAATTGTTACATGGTACTAAACACATGTCGCACAAACACTTGCTATTATACTCACAACCCTACTATGTGCACACGGCCCACAATATCGAGAGCAATGCCAGACTTGTGACATTCGTTAACTAAAGTTAAAAGGGTACAGGATTAGGTGCAATAGAGCTCGTTGCTCTTGCTTGATAATATCTCCAATGGAAAATGTGGTGCTATTAAGAAAACAACCGTCTTAAGGGAGTTAGAGAGAAAAGCTCTCAGCCGAGGGAGGAATTTCTTCACTTGGTCGCTCCTCGCATTGGGATGTTCTAATTTGGGAGTTATTCCTCAATTTTCTTGCTTTAATCTATTCATGAGCTTCATTCTCGGTGTTTTAATCTGTTTGTGGGTCCTCATGGATTCCAAAAGTAGGTTTTTCAAAGTTTAAATATTCAGAGTTTGAATTTTGAATTCCCGCCTCCAGTATTCCGACCTTTCAGCGGTTAAGACAGCAGGTTGGGTGGATTCTCGTCATTCCACTGGAGATACGTGGCTTCTTTTTCATGTTTCTAGTGGGAAGTGGTCCCAGATTCCATTAGCTGCCTTGTTAATGTTCATGGTTGGTCCACACCACCATCAGGTTTTATTCCTTCTTCGTTGAATATTGTTTTGTTTACATTTAATTTCCTATCTACCCAGAAATGGGTAGGAAAAAAGTCAAAGTAACATTAAAGGTGGATTCGCCATCTGTCAATGAGGTTTTGCAATCCTTTGGGATTAATCTTGATTCTATTAAGGAGACAACAGTGAAGAAGGGTCCTACCATAGACAAGAAGGTCAATAAAAGCCTTCCATCCGGTCTTTCTTCGTCGAAAGTAGGGCCTAAAACAGACAACGAAAAGCACCTTAGCTATAGCTGAGAAGGCAAAGATTGAACAGAGACCGATTGACAAAGGTAGGGCCCCATGGGTTGGATTGTTCAAAGATAATAGGAATCGAGATAAGGGATTGACCCTCCGAACAATAGAAAACCTTCCAGATGTTATTGAGATTGCTTAACAAGAGCTAGATGATGTTGAATTGGCCTGGGGTTTCTTATTAGTTGGATATTTTTCTAGGAAATTTCTAGGTAAAGCTGCTCTTTTAAAGCTTTGTGATTCATGGAATGTTAAATATATGTATTTTTTCCATGCCAGCGGATGGTTGGTTTTTAAACTCAATAAATCTTCGGATAGAGATGAAGTTCTATCTAGGGGCCCTTACTTCATTTATGGGAGGCCACTAATGCTAAAAGTAATGCCTCCATGCTTTGAATTTGATGAAAAAGAGGTGAGTTTTTATACCGGTTTGGATTAACTTACCTGGTTTGCCTCTTGATGGCTGGAACTCTACTATTTTGAGTAAAATCTACTCTAAAATAGGTAAGCCATTGGCAACGAATAAACTTACAGTAATTAAAGATCTTGTATCATATGAAAGAGTGCTAATAGAAATTGATGCATTAAGAGAATTAGTTCAGTCTGTTTAAATGAAACTTCCTTCTGGGAATGTAAGGGATCGGCAAGTCATTTATGAACTTGAGCCCAAATATTGTTCTGAATGTAAGGTCTTTGGACACTCGATAGGGGGTTGTAAGTCAAAGCATCAAGGGTTGGTAATCCACATAAAGGATAACTCGAAGGCTCCCTCAGCATGTTTAATTTGCTCAGTCGAAGGAGGATCATGGTTTTTTGGATTAGGGTTAGGATTCACGAATAGAGGGTCAGGGGCCCCAGAAAGAGGGTAAGGGTTTTGCAAAGAAACCCAGCTAGAATGCCCATTCATTTTTTCCTCTAGTTGAGGAGGCTTCGCTACATCCAAATGATCAACACAAGGTTTCGTTCTAGATGGATGATCGTAAGAAAAAGAAATCAAAGCAGGCTCTTTCCTCATATCAAGAGCAGCAAGTTGAGGCTAAGAATGCCAATTTGAAGAAGAAAAGTGACCCTAAGGGTCATAAGGATAAGGGTTCCCTTGTAGAGAAACCAACGTCTATCCCTAAAAAAGATATCAAGAAGGGTAATGCCCTTCTCATATCAACATGATTATAGCTGGTTGGAATATTAGGGGCTTCTCATTGCCCCTAAAACACAATGGGGTCAGGCACCTCATCAAGAAGCACGTGATTGACTTCTTGGGTCTTTTGGAAACAAAAAATCAGTCATGATAAACTCCAATGGATTATGCATTATAAGTTTTTGAATTGGTTTGAAGTGAATAATTTTTCTTCTCATGAAGTAGGCATAATCCTTGTGATTTGGAACCCAGCTACTGTCTCCTTTGATTCGATTGAGATCATAGCTCAAGCCATTCATTGTAAGGTTGTATGCAAAATTTTGAAGGCTTATTTCCTTATTAGTTTCATTCATGGGCTCCACTCTATTGTTAATAGAAGACCTTTATGGAACAATTTGAAGGAGTTTGGTCTGCAAAATGTGGCTTTGTGGCTTGTTTTGGGTGATTTTAATAGTGTTCTAAAGAATGGAGACTGGTATAATGGGTTTGAGATTACTCCCTATGAAATTAGGGATTTTTTTTTATTGTTGCCAGCATGTTAGGCTATCTGATTTACAATCTATGGGATGTCAGTTTACTTGGACTAATGGGTCGGTCTGGAGTAAAATTGATAGGGCAATGGTGAACAACGAATGGTTGCTTGAAGGTTTTTTGGGGAGTGCTAATTTTTTGCCTTCAGGTTGCCTCTCGGATCACTCCCTAGTGATTGTATCCCTATTGGATAGCTTCCAAGCCAAAAGAAGACCTTTCAGATTTCTAAATATATGGGCTGAGCATGGTGATTTCCAGGGCATTGTTAATTCTGTTTGGAATTCTAGTGTTTGTGGGTCAAAGAAATTTATGTTGTGTATGAAGTTGAAAAATCTTGAAGTGCATCTCTAATCATTGAATAGAAAACACTTCTCTCATATTTCAAAAAGAGCTAAATGGGATGATCAGGCCGTTTTTGAGTCTCAATTGGAGCTGCAAGAGCAACCCACAAATGTTGAGTTATGAAGCAAAGTGATAAAGCTTAAGAAGGAGGCTAGGAATCTTGCGGAAGCAGAGAGACACTTTTGTGCTCAGCTTGCTAAATGTTCTTATCTTAATAATAGTAATAAGAACACAAAGTTTTTTCATGCTTTGGTGAAAATAAATGAGAAGAGGAATTTTATTGCTTCAGTGATCAAAAGGGATGGTTCTTCTACATCATCCCAACAGCAAGTGGCAGAGGAATTTATTGGTTATTATCAAGGCTTGTTGGGTTCAAAAGCCCCTTGTGATCCTATTAACCCTATGTTGCTCAACTTGGGAGCTATGGTTTCTAATGAGCAGACTCTCAATCTTACCAGGAATATTTCTAAAGAGGAAATTAAAGCAACCCTTTTCAGTATTTGGGAGGATAAGCTCCTGGGGCTGGTTGGCTTCACATCATATTTTTTTAAAAAGGCTTGGAATTCAGTTGGTGATTTATCCTGGAATTTTTTTATTCGATTTCTTTCTTAAAGCAAGTGAACCATACTGCAGTCGTTTTAATTGCTAAATCATCTCACTCTTCCATAATGCAGGATTTTAGGTCAATCTCTTGCTGTAACATCACCTACAAAGTCATCTCCAAAGTTTGGGTGTCTCGTCTGGCACTTATCCTTAATTCATTGGTGGACCAAGCACAATTTGCATTTGTCCAAGGTAGAAGTATGGTTGATAATATACATTTGGCATAAGAACTAACTGAGAAATTACAACAAAAAGCAGGACTCTCCTAAGTGGTTGGCTAAAATGGACATTAGGAAAGCCTATGACTTTGTAAACTGGTCTTTTCTCAAGAGCATCCTTACTGGTATGAGATTTCCTAGTAGATTTATTTTGTGGGTTATGGAATGTGTGACTTCCCTTTCATACTCCCTCATTATCAATGAAAGCCATTGGGGTTTTTTTAAGGGTAAGTAGGGATTAAGGCAAGGGGATCCCCTATCCTCGTTCTTGTTTGTCTTATGCTTGGAATACTTATCCAAGATACTAAAAATTGCTACAAGTAATTTAGATTTCAACTACCTATTAGTGTTGTGTGCCCTGATACTAGATTTGGATAACATCTAGCAAGTTTGTTTTAATGCATTGATTGTGTTTTTGTATAAATCTATAAAAGATAAGGTTTTCTTCATTCATATTTTCTCCAATCAATTATATGAATGAGTCCTTAGATCTTCTGTGTGAGAATCTTATTCTCAAGATGTTGAGACTGTGTGACAGAATTCTTTAATAATAGAATATTTTAAACTATTCATAATCCTTAGATTCTTTGGATGGGGACTCTAATTAATCGAGTATGGACTAGCACTGGGGTTACTACCTCGTTTGGTATGGGGATATTGATGGGAGGATGGAATGTCAAGCGCTATTTGACATGTCAAGCGCTATTTGACATGAGATGTCACTAGTAAACCTGTGAGTGGTCGTTTGGGAATGATCAGTCAAATGTGACTCCAATGACTGACCACATGGCCTGGTGGATAATGGTTATATTATTAGGTTACGATGGTGTGTTGATATTTAAACTTGAACCGGCACGATTGTTTTGTATATTTGTGTGCGAGATTTGCTAATGAGTTAAACCATCCATTTGTGATATGGGAACGTTCATCTATGTGGTTCCGTTTTACTGGTATATGGAGACAGGTGTTGGGAATAGGATTGGTTGCCCTCGTCGGTATTTGATGGGATAAATGTCTTATGTGATCTACTATTGATGTGACGGGATAGTCCATGGCCAAGGCAGATTGAAAGTCAAGAAAGGTGTTTCCTAAGATGTCATCTAGTCACATTAATGAGGTATGACACATAATTACTGAGTTTGTGAGTTTGTCACTCCATGGCTCTCGCTCAGTCGGGGCATTAGGTGATAGAAAGATTATAACACATGGTAATCGTCAACTTTAATAGGTTCACTTAAAGTGAGACTTCACTGTCACCTATATTATATTAAACCACTGCTAGGCACTATTAAGAACTCTTGGAATATCGTTGGGATTTTGACAAGTTTCAGTGATAGGTCAAGAGGTTGACCGATACCAAAAAGGGTTTCAGTGTTATCTGATTGCTAGCGAGTAGTGAACCTAGAAAGTCACACACCATATAGTGTTATGTTTTGTATCAACATCGTGTGTCCAAAATGTCTTTAGAATTGATTGGTCAAAAGTTGACTATTAACCCCCTACCAATAGTGCATAGTTGTGAAGCACGAAAACGACTCGGAGGCACCGTTTCGACATTTTTGAATCGTTTCCCATTTTAAAAATAGAAAAAAATGACCTAAAATGTTTTTCAATCCGTTTGTGTAAGTTTCAAAAAAATGTGGGTCGTTTCATAATTTTAACAATTTAGTTGGAAACGCGTTTCCAGCGCACGCCATCTGCTTGCCCTAAAAAATTATGACTGCCTCCTTCCCTCTTTTCTTTTTCTTCTTATTTTCATTCTTCTTTTCTCCTTCCTTTTCTTCTGTCACAGTCATTTGCTTTGTCGCTACCGTCTGCTTCTAGAGTGTCTTGCCATCTTCTTCTAGAGCAACTGCCATCTGTTTCGTCGTTGTCTGCTTTCGGTCGCCCACACCATTTGCTTCCTTCCCTCGATTTCGGTTGCCCACGTCGTTTGCTTCCAGAGCCCCTTACTTCGTCGCCCTCGCCATTCCCTTTTGTAAGACTGTAAGTAACCTCCTCTTCGCCCTCCCAGCTTCATTTGTATAATTTTGTATGTGTTTTTTTGTGGTTGTTGTGATGTTTTGTGGCTATTGGCAAGGTTAGAGTCGATGATTTGTTAGTTACATAATACAGTCGATTATTGGTTGCTATAATTAAATTAATTGTGGTTGTTATAATTGATAGTTCATTAGATGATTTGTTGATATAATTAAAAAACATTGATAGTTTTCCATGTATAATATGATTTATTATATCAAAGTTTGCTTATTACATGGATTATAAATTTGGTGAAATTTAATCTTATATTATGAACCCTATATTTGATCATCTATTAATTTATTAATTTAATTCATAGGTCATATGGCTCATTCAACTTTAAGTGATCTAGCAGCAGTATTTCATCAAAAAATAAGGATGAGAAAAATAGTTCGTTATGGAAATATGTGACTAGAATGGAGAAAATTGGAGAAGGAGGGGGTAGTTGGAAATGAACTTGCAACTTTTGTGGTTTGCAAAAATTTGGGACATACACAAGAGTTAGGGCTCATCTATTAAGTATCAATGGAAAAAGAATTGCTTGTTGTAAAAAGATAAGTCCTGAAATTATAGTTGAGATGAAAAAAGTTGAAAGAGAAGTTGTAGAAAGATTATCAAGTTTATAACATAAGCAAGTGTCATTACTGACTAGTAGTGTTTCTTTGAGAGCTTCTTTGTCTTTACATAAACTAAGAGTTTTAGAACATTTAAAGAAAACAAAATCCATGGATTCACCTATTGTTAAAGCTTTTGACATGCAAACTAGAGCACAATTAGATGTTGAGATTGCTAGGATGTTCTATATTGGGGGTTTGCCTTTTAATCTTACTAGGATATTCTATATTATCTGAGTTCTTATTCATTTGTTGTTAATCATCCATTAGGTGGTTATGTGCCTCCGGGTTATAATAAGTTAAGGACCACATTATTTTAGCAAGAAAAGACAAATATTGAAAAATTACTAGAACCTATTAAAAACACTTGGTTGGGAAAAGGTGTTAGCATTGTTACTGATGGTTGGAGTGACCCACAAAGAAGACCCTTGATTAATTTTTTGGTTGTTTCTAAAAATGGTCCAATGTTTATCAAATCTTTGAATTGTTCAGGTGAAGTAAAGGATAAACAATTTATTGCTAATTTGATGAAAGAGGTAATAGATGAAGTTGGTGACCAGAAAGTTGTACAAATCATTACTAATAATGTTGCTAATTGCAAGGGAGCTGGGGAAATCAATGAGGGTATATTTCCACATATTTATTGGACTCCTTGTATTATCCATACACTTAATCTTGCTTTGAAGAATATATGTACAGCTAGAAATTTAAAAAGTAATCAAGAGACATATGATGAGTGTCATTGAATCACTGAAGTGCATGGAGATGCTTTGGTCATAATTTTTTTTTATAATGAATCATTCAATGAGATTGGCCATATTCAATCAGTTTAGTTCTTTGAAGTTGCTTGTAGTTGCCAACACTTAATTTGCTTTTATTGTTGTTATGCTTAAAAGGTTTAAACTTCTTAGACGTTTACTTGAAGCAATGGTTATGAGTGATGAATGGACACAATATCAAGATGATGACCAAGGAAAAGCTCGATTTGTTCGTGAATGAGAATTTTTGGGAAAAAATTAATTATATTCTCGCTTTCACAACACCTATTTATGATATAATTAGAGTTTGTGATACAAACAAACCATGCCTTTATTTGGTCTATGAGATGTGGGATTTTATGATTTTCAACATGAAAAAGGTTATTTATGATCATGAAGGCAAGCTGCCAAGTGATTTTTCATCATTTTTTCATGTCATTCATCTTATTCTTCTTGCTCGTTAGACAAAATATAGCACTCCATTACATTGCTTAGCTCATTCTTTGCATCCGAGGTAATTTTCAAATTCAATCTTTATTTCTTACTAATTCAATACTCTATGTATTATTTTTTTTATTTTTAAATTTTTGTTGATTTTGTCTTTTGAAGGTATTATAGTGATAAATAGCTTCAAAAAAAAGAAGGTAGAATGTCTCCACATATGGATGGAGATGTCTCCACACAAAGAATGAAGTGTTTTAGGAGACTTTTTCCTAATCCAGATGAGCGTGCTATTGTTGATGATAAGTTTGTTGATTTTTCTCTCAAAAGTGGGCCATTTGGAAACCCAAATGCTATCTTGAATAGCTATGACAAGGAATCTAGGAAGTGGTGGGCATGTTATGGTTCACGTGTTCCTTTGTTTCAAAGGTTAGCTTTTAAGGTGCTTGGACAACCTACTTCTTCATCTTGTTCTAAAAGGAATTGGAGTACTTATTCTTTCGTTCATTCATTTACAAGGAATAAATTAACTCCAAAACGTGTAGAGAATTTGATCTTTGTTCATAACAATCTTTGTCTTTTATCGAGAAACACCTCCTAATATTATAATGAGAAGACAAAGATGTGGGATATAGGTGGAGATGAATTTGGGAGTATGGAAGATGTAGGTATTCTCGAATTTGGTAATCTTTCCTTAGATGAACCAGAGTTGGAGTTTGTACTCTTTGGTTAAGATATTAGCCAGTTTATAAAGACAGAGAGTGATGAACTGAATAAACTTTTATAAATTGTATTATGTTTGATTCTGTTATTTAAATTCATTGTTTATTTTTAATTACTAAGTCATGTAAGTGTTGAGCTAACTTACTCATATTAATTAAGTTTTGATGATTAATAAAAATATTTTTATGATATAAATATATTTCTTTCTTATATTAAAAAAATAAATTTATTTTGAATTAAAAGTGGGAACAGAAAATAAATTTATTTTGAATTAAAGGTAAATTGTCTTTAAACATGTTTCTTTCTTTTGATCATTTATGTCTCAAAAGTTTATGTTTGAATTTTCATTTATTGATAAATGTTTTTATTACTTATGCAAAAAGTATATTTATTTTGAATTAAAGGAGAATTACTTTTAGACATGTTTTCTCTTTCTCATACAAAAAGTAAATTTAGTTTGAATTAAAAAAAAAAAAGTTTTAGATATGTTTTCTTTTACTCATGCAAAAAGTAAATTTATTTTAAATTAAAAGAGATTGCTTTTAAACATGTTTTCTTGTTTTAATCATTTATGTCTTAAAAGCTTAGGTTGCGTTCTCTTTGCTTTTCAATTTTCAATTTTGAGTTTTGAATTCATTTTTAGTTTTTTGTTTTGATAGTCTATTTTTAGAAAATTGAAAACCCGTTCTCTTTGTCATTTTGAAAAACTATTTCTCAAAATAGAAAATTAGAAAACGCGTTCTCTTTGAACTTTTGAAAATAATTTTTTAATAATATTTTATTCAATAAATTTGATTATTCAATAAATTAAAAATATTCAATATTAATATATTATTAAAAAATATATACATTTTAAAGTTAATGAATTTTATAATATTTTTTTCTATTATAATAATAAAATATGAATAAATAAATGTGTTTTGAGTTTTGAGTTTGTTTTGGATGAAAACACTCAAAACAACTTTTGAGTTTTCTTTGTAATTTTTTTTTTGTTTTCAAAAATGCATTTTTAAAAACAGTAAAGAGAACGAGTTGTTTTTATTTTAGAAAACTGAAAACTAAAAATGACTTGAAAACAACAAAGAGAACGCAACCTTATATTTGAATTTTCAAATCTTAATTTCTTATAGAAAAAGTAAATTTGTTTTAAATTAAATTTGAGACATGTTTTCTTATTGTTGGAGAAAGTCTAAATATTTTTTGAATTTCAAATTTCATATTCATTATTTCTTTAGTGGCTAAAATGCTTATAAATACCCCTTAAACTCATTTTTTGAGTATTCATTGCACATATTGCACATCCAAATCTCTCAAAAGCTCTCAAACTAATTTCCAAACATTTTAAGGCGCTCAAAGATTCATTGTTCATCCACCGAAGAGCCACAAGGCAAGAGGAGAAAAGTTCTTCAAGTCTTCTATGACAAATCCAAACTTCTCCATTTGAGATTACAAATTTATTTAAATATTATTACTTTGTATAATTTGTTCTTCATTGCTTATTTGTATCCAAGTGTGGACAAATTATTTGTAACATTTAAATTATTATTGAGTATTGTATATATTTTCTAGATCCGTTAAAATCTAGGTGAATTTAGTTTTCAAGGTAAGTTAGGGAGAAAACCTTGGTATAGTGGTTGCCTAGAATCCATTGTAATCTAAGTGTGTATCTAGTTTTCAAGGTGAGTTAGTGTAGAAACCTTGGTGATTTTGATTTAGTGGAACCCCAAGGGTGGTTAGACCTTGGGAGAGTGGATTAGGTGTGTGTGGAAACACCGAACCACTATAAATTGTGTTGTGCTTCATATTATTTATTTTTCTTATATCTTGTGACTTACATTTATTATTAATCTCAAATATAATTTATTATATTTATCAAATATATATTTTTCAATAAAATCATTAATCAAGAATATTTATTAAAATTGAAAAAAAAATTAATCACTCAATTCACCCCCCCTCTTGAGTGGCCATACCCTAAGGGACCAACAATAAGGATAATAGAACTTTCTAAATATTGTTGATGGTTGTTTGAATGCATTGTGGACTTTATGTTTATGTTTGTTTGAATACATTATGGAACTTATGTTTATTGTTTATATTTGAATATTTTTTTTATTTTTTTCTCTATTAAAAATTATATTTATAAAAAAACCCTATATTTTTTAAATTTACAGTTTACCTTGCATTTCCATTTCCTACATTTTTAGAAAAATATCATTTTCGCATTTCCGTTTCCTATCGAAAACGTCTCCTGTTTCCATTTTCGTGTAACCTAGGTGCATAGTGCATAGTAATAATGTATAGTATATGGTGTAAAATTAATTATTGGTTGCATAGTAAGAGGCGACAGTCGAAATTGCACAATGTATAGTGCATAGTGCACAATGCATAGTGAAATTGCATAGTAACCTTTTGAATTATTGAGAGAATAATTGAGGGAGGGATTATGCGGATTTCAAATTAAATTGAATTGAGGGAAAGGAATGGAGATAAGAGGAAGGGATTTTTTTTTTTAAATAAAAGGGTAGAGCCCTCTACCTCTTCTTTGGTTCTCTGTCTCTCTTTTTGATTTTCTCACGACGCTTCTTCCCTTTCTTTTTATTTCTTCTTTCTCTGAATAGTCATAGAAATTATACGTGTAATTGTTACGCATATAATTTTGAGACACGGACACCAATGATACGTAGATCATTTGTATTTATCACAGGAAGAGGTGACCGGAACAATACCCTACTACATACTAGATGTGGATAGACTAAGACCACCACAACGTGAGGTAGATACAATTTCAATACAAAAATAGTTTTTGTACCCCAATCTTACATCGGACAACAGGTATGTGATTTATTTATGTATTCAACTATTGAATATTCGTGTTATTTAAATATCTAAGCTATGTATGGTGTTTATGTTATATTCCATTGCTTGTATCTGATACGTGGAAAAAAATTTATTTCTGCCTATGCTGTCGTATTAATGATTCCCTTCACTACCACCCCAAGTGTGGTAGATTAAAAATCACACATTTAGCTTTTGTTGATGATTTAATGTTGATGGCTAGAGGCAATGTCTCTTCGGTTAAAATTGTTATGAAGTGTCTGGCAAACTTTGGCGCTAAGTCTAGTTTATATGTAAACGACTTGAAATCTAACATGTTTGTTGCTGGTTTGGAGGGCCACGAGCTTGAGGAAATTATGTTAGTGGCTAATTCTTCAAGAGGGGTCATGCCATTTCGTTACCTCGGCATCCCTTTAGCAGCTGAAAGATTAAAAGTTATGCACTATGTTCCAATTATTGATGAGCTCACTGCTTACATTAATTATTGGAAGTGTGTGTCAATGTTTTATACAAGTAGGATAGAGCTGATAAGATCTATCCTCTAAGGGGTGGAATGTTTTTTGCTCTCGGTATTACTAGTTTCTATTTTTGTTAAGGATAAAGTTATTCGGATGTGCAAAGCTTTCTTGTGGAATTCTAATCACTCGCTGGTTGCATGGAAGGATATTTGCCTACTTAAATTAGAGGGTGGCCTTGGTTTGAAAGATTTAAAGAGTTGGAATTCGGTCATTCTTATCAAAGTCTTATGGAACATCCACCAAAAAAAGGATTCGCTTTGGATCAGGTGGGTTAATCATGTTTATCTCAAAGAAGGCTCGATTTGGGGAAGGTCACCAAGGAATGAGGACTCTCTGGTATTTAAACGAATTTTCTTTCTACGAGATTTTCTTTACCTTAATGAAAGGGTTTGTGTTGATAGTAATCCAACTACTATCAAGTTGGGATCAATGAGATACTCTTTACATTTCTAAAGTTTTTGACTATTTTCATTCAAAAGGAGGGAAGAAAGTATGGACTAATGTTGTGTGAAACTTATCAATTATTTCCAAGCATACGTTTATTTTGTGGCTAGCAGTGAAGGTAAAGCTTCTCATCAGAGATAAACTACACTTTCTAGACACAAATAAAAAATGTGGTCTTATAGGGCTTTTGATTGATCGATCTAGCATATATTCTTTAATTGTTCGGTCAATTCAAAGATATGGGGGAGTATCAAATCTTGGATTGACACCCGAAAATTCATGTCTTATCTGGCTAGTGGATTGAAATGGTTTAAAAAGGATTCTCTGGCTAGTGGATTGAAATGATTTAAAAAGATAGCATTTGCTTGTATTGTTTATCTCATATAGACAGCGAGAAAAAGATATATTTTTGAAGGTCAGCCGTCAATCGTGGATTCTATTATTTATAGGGTCAAAACACACATATATATATAAAGTTAATTTTTCTTTGTATCCTTATGTTTTATCTCATTTTCAGGGCTTAGCTGTAGATTATTAGTTTGTTTCATCTTTTATTTTGCCTGGATATGCCCAATATTCTTGTACAATTCATTTGATTAATTATACACATTTACGTGTTGATAAAAAAGAAAAGAAAATGTGGCGTTATTTTGATGGTCGTATACTTCATCCATGAGGTGTTCCGCGCAGCATCGTATTATTTGACCTCCTTGTTTGGTATAGCCATGATTTTCAAAGCACGTTCCACGTGCCACTCTCGCAATGCACCGCATTAAGAAAGAATCTTCTGTGTCCACATCACCTGTATCATTTCCCTAATCCCCGCCGTTGATACGCTTGTTAGAGACTGTCGATGGTTGAAAACCGCGTTAAGATTGCGCGACGCAGAACCGGCTAAGGTATGCCTGTCTTTACATCTCGACTTCGACCGCACCAGATTGACGCTGTATAGTTTTTATCGAAAGATCTTTGGGCCACTCTGCTTCTGCTGGCAGAAGTCGAAATACACCGTTTTGGTGCTGGATATGTAGTACCCTAATCTGGAAAAGGCCACTATTCCCCTGCTAATAGGAAAATCTACAAATAAATTAGAGATTTCTATTTATTAAGGTAGAGAGACTGCACAGAGAGAGAGTAAACAAACGAAGAATACGTTTTCTTTCTCTTTCTGTTCTCTCCTTATTTTATTTATTTATAAAGACCCCCCCCCCCCCCCCCCCCCCTCTCTCTCTCTCTCTCTCTCTCGGTGCGGCAGAGGCAGACTGGTTGTTCTGGCTTTTCATTTTCTTCTTGGCTTTCTTCGGCAGGACGCGAAATCTTGAAAATTGGATTATTTGATTGACAGATGACAAAGCTCAGTTCTGGAAGAGTGATATCTTGAAGAAGTTTGACAGAAGCGAAGGCATGTTATTTGGTTTGGGTTTAAATAGTGTAAGTACTATCCGTATGGTCACAAAATTGGTGGTTTTGATTTCGGGTTTATCAACGTTTATGTTTCGAGATTCCGATTTTCATCCTTCTTCGATTCTCTCCATTTGATGAAGTTCTGATTCTGTTGGCAAAGAACTTTGAGTGGTCTCTCAATTTTCTATTGTTCTTGTTTTTGTTGGGTTTTCGTCTTGGCCTCCGATTTACTTAATTTGGTTGTAGTCAGGTGAAATAATTCCCACACTGATAAATTTCTTTTTCCAGGTTTCATGTTTCTTTTGACTATTTGAATCTCATGCGTGATATCAGAATACTTGTATGCAATTTGGTTATTCTGTTACTACTACTGCAAATTCATATTTTGTCTGTGGAATAAGTTGCTTGATCTCAGGTTAAAATAGGGACATTAAATCTCATCTGGGTATATTTGTATTTGTTGGGTTTCTTGACAGTGCATTGTTGCATAATTATTTGTGTCTTTGTATTTTGAAGGTTGTCTGTGCATGGTATGATGTTTTCTCCTGATTGTGGTTTGTGTGCTTAAATTTTATTGTCAAGTATATGTACTTTAGCAAATTAGTGCTGTTGCTCTATTGCCAATTATATTGGGGACATGTAATCTTCGAAAGGTACTTAACACTACTTAAGGTATGTATTCAGATCCAACCAGGGTCGAAAGCCATTGCAGCGTTTGACTTAAAGTAATTTATGGTATTATGTGTCTCAGAATGGTGAAGGATTCTTTTTATAATAACTCAGATACTTCTTCTATGTCTTAGTCTTTTATTTGTTATTCTGGGATTTCAATTTTGGCAAGTTCTGATGTGTGGCTATTTTAATTTCTGTAAAATAATTGATTTTTTGTTTAGTACCCCTAATTGTTCAGTATTTATTTATTTTCTTGCAATTGCCATAATTTCATTTCATGGGTTGGTATCAGATTAAAGAAGGATGCTAACGTTGTGTGGTTTTATGCTTACCATAGAGATTGATTTGCTACAGTGTGCTTGTTTGCCTTTATGGATTTTTATGCGGTTTTAATATTTACAGCCTGTTTGGAACCGATTCAAATGGAACCAGAATTCTAATTCTATAGTTTTATGCTTCTAGATATGTCATCGGCAGTCGGTCAGTCAGTTGGAAAGCAGAGAAGAAGAGAGTCAGGTGGAGAGAGAAAGAGAGGTGAGAGAGGAAAATAAAATACTTAACTTTGGTCTTTTTGAAATATTTAACTTGTGTTAATTTACAGCAGGGGCAAAATGCAGCATAGTATTAGAAGGGTACTTGTCTGGGGTATTATCTGCAATTATTCTAAACCTTGGGGGTACCGATTGTGTATTTCCTATTTATTTTTTATACTGCGACGTACTGCGTTTTCCTTTTTGCAATGTAATATTGTGTATGTTATGGGAAAATTAATGAGTAGAGCTAGTAAATGCAGATTAAGGCAAGATTTTTGCTTGCTTTGGTACTTGTACACATGTATAATGGAATCCTTGGTGCTCCCATATAATTTTTTGTAATATATTTAATTAATTTTTAAGGAAAATGCAAAGAATAGAGCATACAAATATAAAATCAAATTGAGGAAATATGGTATATAGCTTGATGGGGTTTGGAGAATTACCCAAGGACATGAATTTTGGGGTATGAGGGTGTTAGGATTAGCTTATTTTTTTGTCAAAGGGAGCTTATTAGCTGTGTACCAACTTTTAAAAATTCCATACTCATTTGGGTAATATGGAAGGACTTATAAGCTACCTAACTTATAAGCTCTTTCAATAGCTTTAGGGCCAATTTGGCTAGGCTTTAGTTTTTAAGCTTTTAAGTTAGGTAGTGTTTAAGCTGGTTATAGCGTTTAAGTTGGGTAGCGTTTAAGCTAATAATATGTTTGGATAAATGTGGTTTTAAGCTATCAATTAATAGTTATGTGTTTGGTTTGAAAA
The DNA here is from genome assembly GCF_014633365.1 of Diospyros lotus. Lineage (NCBI taxonomy): Eukaryota > Viridiplantae > Streptophyta > Magnoliopsida > Ericales > Ebenaceae > Diospyros > Diospyros lotus. Next base: position 23,372,708 of record NC_068348.1, read on the forward strand.
AGCTGATAAGTTATCAAAACTTGATAAAAAGACGAAAATAGACATGTTATTTAATTTAATAATATAAATAAAAAATATAAAAATAATAATTTTTAATAAAATTAAATTATAAAGTAATGTGTAATGATAAAATCTTATCAAAATTATATATAATTCTTAAAAAAATACTAATACAATATATATATATGCTAAATATATATTACACATATATGTTACATATATATTCTTAAATTATATATGTTACATATATATATATATACACATATACATATATACACCCGGGGAGGTGGTCGCGGGCGATGGAAGCAGCAGCTGACGGGTGATGGAGGCTAGAGGCGGCAGACGACGACCGATGGAGGAGGAAGCGGTGGATGCGGGCGATGGAGGCTAGAGGCAGTAGCCAATGGCGACAGTGGATCTAGAGGCGGCGACCGATTGGGGTGGGGACAGCGATGGGGAGGAGATGGCTGGACAGTGGGGGCGACGGCGATGGCTGACGGTGGGGGCGATGGCGATGGCTGACGGTGGGGCGACTGGCAACTGGAGGCAGAGAGGCAAAGGTTGAAGAAGATGAAGAAGGGCATGACTGGAAATTAGCAAAATGTATGAGGGTAATATGGTAAAATCTTTGGTCAACATAGCTTATTTTGTAGCAGCTTTTTGCAAAGGCTATCCCCAAGTAGCTTTTGCAAAACGCTGATGTGAGAGCGTTTAAGCTAAATAGCTTAAACGTTCTTATGGCAAACAAAACACTTTAATCAAATAAGTTAGATAGCTTAAAAGCTATATACCAACTTATAAGCGGTCAAACCGCCCAGCCAAACGAGCCCTTACTTAAACGTTGGTTTCCCCTAGCTTTTTTGGAGAGCTTATAAGCTATTTCAAAAAAAGCTCTTGTTGACCAAGTAAAAGACCAAATTGGCCTACCAAATAATCTTTTTATAGAACTTATAAGGTTTAGGCTTTGTAGAACTTACAAGCTTCAGAGCTTAAAATTGCTATAATTTAAGCTAAAGCAAACACCCTCTAGTATCATGGAGTTGCATTGCTTTGAAATGAAAAAATTATCTTCAAGGATTTAAGTGGTTATCCAATAATAGAAAATTGGGATATGGTAGAATGAGTACTAACATATATATATATATATATATACATATGTACGTATATAATTCATCATTCATTAATTGCTAGCCAAGTTAGGGTTGGTAGCATAACATGCATAATGTCAATTAATTTCTAAAAAGTCACATTGACAATACAGATCTATGCAAAAGAATAATGTGGCAAAATTTTAAATGTCTTTCTTGATGAAAAAGAACATGCATAATGTCAAGTTAGGGTTGGTAGCAAGGGAATGATGAGATAGAGTTCCAACACCATCTTCATATGAAAAAGTTCATGGGATGGCAGTAAATGAGGATAATTGATATTGTCGTGCTCCTTGTACAACATGGAAACACGACCATGATATGAATTTATATAATTAGGTTAGGAAAATAAAGAAATAAACCAAGTTGGTGGAATTTTCCCTTGAGTATGCATGGGATATATACTAAGATAAGTATATATATGTGTGTGTGTGTGTGGCGATGGCAATGTGAGGTTAGTGGCAATAGGCCCTATATATTAGATCTTTCAATTTGTTTTAGTAAAAGGTGTAAACAAAGGATATAGATCTAGTATACACACACACGTGCATATATATCTAGTGAATATGTGGGAGTGAAATATGCAACCACTATCCTAACCAAGATATAAATAGGTCCTAGTTAACCCCATTTAAAATTAAAACAAGTATAAAAATAAGGATATAGGCATAGGGCTTACTTGAAAATTTGTTAAAACAAGTTTGTAAATGGGGTTAATTGGGGCCCTATTTATATCCTTAAGCCTAAGGTGGCCACAAAAGAATGCGTGAGATGATATAAGTATTAAATTTATTGAGAGGGAACTATATTGGAAATATAGTTTGTGTTAATCAAGGAGGATGAGTTATCTTCTCAAGGCATGAGGTGTTGCATGCCTTGAATGAGCATCAATCTATGTGTTGTGTGGGCTTTGCAAAGATGAAAAGGGAGGGGAGGGAAGGACATGTGAGGCATTTTGGACAAAAAAAAGATTTATGAAGAGAAAGAGATAGGATCATGTTTATAATTGAGTTTATTGGATATATGTTCAATAAAAATGGTTTCAATGCTTGTAAAAATGATTTTAAATGTTTTAAGGATGCTTCCAAGCATCACAAGAAGTTACAAGGTTCAATCCAAATGTTTTCACAATTTTAAACAAATTTTCACCCTTAAATATAGAGAGATGAGGTGGGGCGTTACAGTAATTAACAATGAACCCTTACCTTGAAGGTCAGTTTCTCTTCTCTTTCTTCTCGTATTTCTTTATATTCATTCAAGGCATGCAACATTTTATACCTTGAGAAGATGACTCATCCTCCTTAATTGACATCTTCAGCTTTATTTGCAACGTGGCTATTTCTCAATTAATTGAATACTTATATCATCTCATGCATTGCTCTTCTGTGGTGGCCTCATGCTGCTCAAGTTAGTGGCTGCGTATGCATTCAATGCTTACCATATTGCACTCCCATAAATTCACACTCACACATACACATTTATATTACTAAATCTATTTTTCGTTCTTTACCCCTTAGTGAGAGATCTAATATATAGGCGAGCCCATTGCCACTTTCCTCATGTTAATGCCACACACACACTCATTTAGACACTAATCTTAGTGTGTATATGTCAAAAAGGGTGAAAAATAATCCTTCAATCTTATTCAAATCAATGGGATACATGTTGTTAAATAAAGTTTCTAAATCTAAGTTTGGAAACTATACAATTTAGGATACAAATCAAAAGATGGAAAGATACAACAATATTCATAAGATACATTCCTAATCTAGAGAAAGGAATCAATCAATAGAATAGGAAATTGCATCAATCAATAGAATAGGAAACTTGGGATTGACGTTGACAGTCAATCCCAATCTTGCACGGATTGTTTTGCACTCCCCCTCAAGATTGGGTGTGGATATCTTCCATTCCAATCTTGCATACAAACCTTTGGAACACTGTTGAAGGTAATCCCTTAGTTAGCATATCTGCCAGTTGATCATTTGAGGCGACATATGGAGTACAAATCAGTCCTTTATCCAATTTTTCCTTAATGAAATGTCTGTCCTCTTCAACATGCTTGGTTCTGTCATGTTGAACTGGATTGTGAGCAATACTTATTGCTGACTTATTATCACAATAAAGCCTTATAGGACTTTGCCATTGAACCTTTAGATCATCCAACAAGATTTTCAACCATAATAATTCACACACTCCTAAGGCCATAGACTCCACATTTTGTTTTTTGCTCCTCTATGTGACAAGATTACCCCCTAGAACAGTGCAATAGCCTAAGGTAGACCTCCTATCCACAACAGAACCTGCATAATCAGCATTAGTGTAGGCTTCAAGGGTCATAGTTCCTCCTCTCTTAAACAAAAGTCCCTTCTCAAGTGTCCCATTTAAGTAGTAAAGTATCCGATAGACTGCCTTTAAGTGAGTTTCTCTAGGGTTGTGCATGAATTGACTGACTATTCCCACTGCATAAGCTTTGTTTGGCTGAGTATGAGCTAGGTAGATAAGCTTCCCAACCAACCTTTGATAGGATCCCTTGTTAATCACATCATCTCCTAGAACTTCTCCCAACTTATGATTTGGGTCAATGGGGGTGTCTATTGCCTTACACCCTAGCATTCCTGTCTCACTTAGAAGGTCAATGATATATTTTTGTTGGGAAATAAAAATACCTTATGTTGATTGTGCCACTTCTATGCTCAAGAAATACTTCAAACACCCCAAATCTTTTATTTCAAACTCACTAATTAAGCATTCCTTTAGTCTATGCATGCTCTCCTCATCATTGCTTGTAATTATAATATCATCAACGTAGACAGTAAGTATGGTTACTCTAGAGATGTCAAAAGGGTTGGGCAGTTTGTGGGCCACCCGACCCAGCTCGGGACAAGCCGGGCTATGGCCCGGCATGTCATTGTTCAAACGGGTTGGGCCGAGCCAGAGCCCCATGGGGGGGGGGTAAGTCGGGCCAAAGAATTTGGGCCCACAACCCGGCCCATCTAAGGCCCCGGCCCGTGGCCAACTGGGCTCGGCCCGTTGGGACCTTATGGGCTCGACCGGTTAGGCCCTATGGTTAACGAAAAATCATTTATTAAAATATTTCTATATTTTTCTGTAAATGGACTATCATTACTTGGAATGTTGAATTGTGAAAAACAATTTCATAAAACTAGTAAACCCACTAAAGTAATCCAATAAAGATCCAGGGCTGATGTCAATTTCAACACATAATTATGTGTGGCATTTCTTTAAACTTTATGTAACAAGTAATCGTTACTCTCCCTGTGGCTAAATGTTTAACAAAGAGAGTATGATCTCTTTGGCTTTATCAATATCCTTGTCCAAGCATTACCCTTGTAAACCTACCAAACCATGCTCGTGGGGACTATTTGAAGCCATATAGGGTTTTATTAAGCTTACACACCACCTTTTCCTGATTTTGGAAGTCATAACCGGGTGGTAGATCCATGTAAGCCTCTTCTTCAAGATCCCCATGCAAAAATGCATTCTTAACATCATATTGATGCAATTGCCAGCCTAGGTTAGCAACTAAGGATAGGAGGACACAGATTGTGTTCAACTTAGCAACATGGGCAAAAGTGTCCAAATAATCGACTCCATATACTTGAGTATACCCTTTACCTACTAATCGGGCCTTGTAACGATCCAAAGATCCATTAGATTTATATTTGATTGCATACACCCAACAACAGCCTATTGGATGTTTCCTTTTCGGCAATGAAACAAGGTCCCATGTCCAATTCTTCTCTAGGGCTGCTATCTCAGTTTCCATAGCATCTCTCCAATGCTTATCCCCTATAGCTTCAGAAAAATTTTGTGGAATAGGAATGGTATGAAGGTTGGTAAGAAAGGCTTTGTGAGGGGATGGCAATCTGGAATAAGAGAGGAACAAATGTAAAAGGTGTTTAGTGCAAGCCCTAATACCTTTCCTAAGGGCAATAGGCCAATCAAGATCATCACTGTTGGAGGTTGCTAGTTCGGGTGTAGGGTTAACATGGGATATAGAGTTAATATCATCAAGAATGAGAGGCTCAGTAATGGGGTTACCTAATGATGTGAAAGGTGAACTGATGGTGTTGTTGGTGCTGTTAGATTTAGGAGTATGGTTTGAGTCAAATTTTGTGACTTGCATAGGAGTAGTAGCTGGCCATTTTTTCCTTGAGTATACTTGTAATGCCCGAGGAGTACTTGGGACAGGCTCTTCCAATGTCATGCTCAATGAGTCCTTTGGATTAGTGGTTGGTAGAGGAAATAATGACAGATCTTGATCATTAAGAATAAAAGGTGGACTTTGATTTGAGGATTGGGACTTACTAAAAAGGGATTTGCCTTCTACAAAGGTGACATCAGCTGACACACAGTATTTCTTTGTAAGGGGATGATAACACCAATAACCCTTTTGAGTAGATGAATACCCAGGAAACATGCATTTTAAAGCTTGAGGATCTAACTTACCCCTATTAACAGTTGGAATATGGACAAATGAGACACACCCGAATACTTTAGGTTTCAACCCTTGACTAGACACATGGCAGTCAGGAAAGAACTTGGTTAGCAGTTGAATTGGGCCGCAAGATCCAAGGATTTGAGAGGGCAGCCTGTTGATAAGAAATGTGGTTGTTAGGGTTACTTCTCCCCATTAATGTTTGGGAACATTATGATGGAATATAAGCGCTCAAATAACATTAAGAAGATGCCTAATTTTCCTCTTGGCCACTCCATTCTATTGAGGAGTGTAAGGGAAAAATGACCCATGGATGATACCCTTCTGTTGGAAAAAATTAAAGAGGGATTGATTGAAAAAATCCTTGGCATTGTCTGATCTAACCCTTTTGAAACTTATCCTAAACTGCTTTTTAATCATATTGTAGAATGTAGGAAAAATATTACTAACTTCAGCCTTAGTTTTCAAAAGATATAGCCATATTACTCTGGTACAATCATCAACAAAGACAACAAACCAGCTTGCTCCAGAAATATTAGGAACTGATGAGGGCCCCCAAATATCAATGTGAATTAAGGTAAATGGAGAACTAGTCCTTTTATTAGATGAAGCAAAAGAAACTCTCTTATATTTTGCAAACTCACACACAACACAATGGAAATTGTTGACACTTAGACCCCTAGACAATTCTAGAAACATCATTTTAAGAGTAAAAAAGGAAGGATGACCAAATCCGTAATGTTGTAGCCATATTAGATCCTTGTTGGACTGAACTAAACATGACACAGGAGGAATCTGCCCTTGTGTGTCCTGTCCATCTGATCCCTCAAGGTAGAACAGCCCAGCCCTAGCTTTAGCAAGCCCAATCCTCTTCCTCGTGCCCTGTTCTTGTATCTCACAATGGGTTGGATAAAACATAACATTGCAATTAGTGTTTAAGAGAAGCTTTTGGATGGAGATCAGGTTAGTAAATAGTTTGGGAACATGGAGCACATTTATGAGGGTGAGATGTTTATTAAGAATAACTTCTCCTTGGCTAGTAATAGTGGTTAAATAACCATCAGCTAGGGTGATTTTTTTGGAACTGGAACAAGGGTTATAGGTAGGAAAGTGATGAGAAAAAGGTGTCATATGATCCGTAGCCCCTGAGTTTAAAATCCAAGAGGTAGTGGGATTTTTTTCTGAAGCATATAGGGCAGGAGAATTAGAAGCGATACCTGTGAGAGCTAGAGAGCAAGCACCCCCTTTTTTAGTCCCTTTTTTGAGAGATTCTAATTTTTTTTTTCAATTTCTCAATCTCTATCCGATTAAACTCTAGAGTGTCTCTTTATTTGAATCCCTTCTGGTCTGATTGCTGGTGACCATTGGCCATGTACACTTTGCCTTGATTTTTTAGTGACCCACTCTTGGGAGGCTTTCCATGGAGCTTCCAACACCTTTCTATGGTGTGCCTAAGTTTTTTACAGAAGGTACACCATAAAGTATCTCGATCCATAACCTTCTTCTCCTCTCGTCCTTTACCTTGACCATGAGTATTCAAAGATACCAAGGCTGACGCCTCCACTAGAGCAGTTTCCAACATGACATGCCCTTCTTCTGCACAAACAATAGAAATAACCTCATTTAAACATTTCACATCTTCCTTACCAAGGATTTGCACCCTTACCACATTAAACTCCATGTTCAGGCCAGATAGGAGATCATTTGTTCGCTCTTTCTCCACGAACTTCTTGTGTAAGGCTGTATCTTTACCACACTTCATTTTAAGACACTGGTAATGATCCACCTCTTGCAACAAGATTTGTAATAAATTTGCTTACTCAGTTACAAATTTGGTCCCCTGTTTTGTGGCTGCCACCTTTGCCTGAATTTCATGGATCTGAGTTGCATCTCGAACCTTGGAGTATGTGAGCTTGATTTCCTCCCAAATTTCTTTGGCCGTTGTTAGAAACATTACCGTATCACTAATTTCAGGGATCATGGAATTCCATAACCATGACATCACTAGGGAATCCTCTTCATCCCATGTTGCAAACACCGAATCTCGTCTGGTCCCTTCCAAATGACTTAATTTCCTTTTTCCCTTGAGAAACGTTCGAATTAACTGGGACCACTTTAAGTAATTCTTACCGTTTAATCGGTAAGCCACTTGAAGACTTGGTAAGTCTCCTCCGGAGCCTCCATCATTGTTTCCAACAAACGGAATTTCCATTGTGCTGTTGCTGCTGAAATTAGCCCTATCAACTTGGGTATTTTGTGAAGTGGACATGATGTCCGAAAGATTGAAGATTGATAAAAAAAGATTAAAGGTGAAAGACGGCCACAATAGTTCCAAAGAAACGGTGACTGTTGTCCAGGCTTTGATACCATGTCAAAAAGGGTGAAAAATAATTCTTCAATTTTATTCAAATCAATGGGATACATGCTCTTAAATAATAGATCTTCTTGTTTAGTTAGGAAGTTCCAAGAAAGTTTCTAAATCTAAGTTTGGAAACTATACAATTTAGGATACAAATCAAAAGATGGAAAGATACAACAATATTCATAAGATATTCCTAATCTAGAGAAAGGCATCAATCAATAGAATAGGAAACTTGGGATTGACATTGACAGTCAATCCCAATCTTGCATGGATTGTTGACAGTATATATGTAGACATATCCCACATATTTAAGGAAAAATCTCACCAACTTGGTTTCTTTCTTTTTCTAACTTAATTGTTCATATGTGTATTGTTGTGTTTCCATATTGTACTTGTTGGTTTCACCATGTCAACTAAGTGATGGAACACAACTATATCAATTATCTTCATTCACCACCACCTCATGAAACTTCTCCATATGAAGATGGTGTTGAAACTTCATTTCATCATTATTCCGCCAGGAGATGTTATCCACTGCCGGTCCCATGCCCGGATAAAAGAGGAGGGTTGCGTTAGGTAGCCGACAGCCAGCGTAAAACTTAGTCAGATCCAAATATGAATTCTAGACAAACTATTTGTTGGGGCGTAACCCACATAAAAGTCTAAAATTCATGTAGCCGACCCCACATAGTGGGATAAAGGCTGGATATGTTGTTGTTGTTGTAATTGTTCATATGTGTCATGCTACATGCATAGTTGTCAAAGGCGCAAGGTGCACCAAGGCACAAATTAGTGCTTGGGACCAAGGTGCGAGGAGCAATGACAAACGCGAGCCCTAGGCATATGAGGTGCACATTTATTTCAAATGCTTATAAAATATTTATATATTATTCTTTTCAATATGTACCTATAAGGAGGTAGATGCAAATTCATAAAATTATAAATGACAAATAATCAACCCTACAATAACAACTAATATAACTGCCAAAAAACAATTAGTTTCTTTTGCAATTAATTTCTTTTAAGTGCAGAAGAGATTATAGGAAGGAAAAAATTATAGCAAAGGCACTACAAAAAACAACTATAGGAAAACAAGTAATTTCTTCTAATTTTTTTTTGCAATTAGAAGAAAGAAAAAAAATTGCAGCAGAACACATAGCAAAAACAGTTATATGAAAACAACTATCAACTAGTTTCTTTTGCAATTATTTAATTGAAAAAGAAATTATAAGAGAGAAAAAAAACAGTAGAGCACACAATGAAACATTTGTTTCTTAGCAGTTAGTTTCTTCTAAATTGCAACAACAATTAAAAGAAAGAAAACAAAATATTAGAGTAGAACACAGTGAAAAACAATTACAACAAAGAATTAGTTTCTTCTAAATTGCAAAAGAAATTAGAAGAAAGAAAAAAAAATGAAGTAGAATGCAAATGTGATTAGGTCTCAAGCAAGTGGGGCATTCGACAGACCACCGGCTTACACCGCTAGGTTTGTCTCTCATCAATATACAAGAATATGCAATCAAATCAACAAGAAATAGGATCAAAGATGATAAATGGACAAGAAAAGAAATAGGGTTTTAATACACTTGCATATACAAGGCATTCGCCTTGTGCCTTGCATGAGGCACATGCCTCAAGCACGACACTGTGCCTCAGTGGTGATGAATGCATTTTACAACTATGGCTACATGTTCATAGATATATATATATATACACATACCTCAGTACTTGCCCTACTGTATCCCAAGATTTCTTTATTGGATAATCTCTTTAATCCTCAATGATAAATTTTTCATCTCACACATCATGTAGCTTCATGATACATACTTGAAATTAGAGTCCCTAGGCACTTCTTTGGAACCTATCAAGCTATATACCAGTGGACTTGGTTTGACTTGAAGATTCTAAATACGTGGTCTGTTTTTCAAAATTACATAATTTTTGCAATTTAATTATTATTTTTTGCGTTTTCCTTAAATTTTAATGAGATAATAAGAGAGGACCTGGTATTACATATAATATGCACTTATTGCCTATCTACTATAGTTATAATATGATATCATTATGGTTGTTATATTTTCTAAATTTCAGCAACTTGATTTCTTGAAGACACTTGCTAAATTATTAATTGCCAATTCATTTAAAAGCTTATACTTATGGAGACAGGTAATTTTATCTTTTATGTTATTATTCCTATTCTCACAATACCGAACATTTATTTTCACCTACCTTTTAGATGACACCATTCTGGAAGGCAGCGGTTTTACTTAAGGTCCAGTGGGTAATGGGAAATTCTGGGTGATATGATTGAATAGGATATTTGCAAGAAAAGTTTTCAAACCCAAGAGAAAGCGATGTTAATTATAAGATATTGTCATGGATTAAAACGCTTCCTGCCTCTCTCTCTCTTGTTTGTAGCAGACTTAAAAGAGTCAGGAGGCATTCGGTAGTGCAATCCTGCATGTATGTGTGTGTCTTTGTAGTGTACAATTGATTTGGTGGGAGCCTTTAAATGAACCACTCCTTTCCTTTGCCCTCATCTGAGGCAAGCTGCAGCAGAGCTTCCTTGGCTGCAGAACTAATGTCTTTAACAACAACAATAACAATAACAATAACAAGCCTTAATCTCACTAGGTGGGGTTGGTTATATGAATTTTAGACCTCTGGTCATCTCTATCCATTTTCTTATCCTCTTTAAGGCTACCATACCCTATATCATGTTTAAGGATTTCCCAACAAGTTTTCTTTGGCCTTCCTCTTCCTCTTTAACTCTAAACTTCTTTCATTTCATTCACTCACCTCTAAAGTGCATTTATCAATCTCCTTTTGACATGTCCGAACCATTTTAATCGTCACTCCCACACCTTATCTGCAATAGAAGCCAGTCCAACCTTATTATATTTGATCTCATTTCTTGTTTTGTTTTTCTTGTATGACCTTAGATTTACTATAATGTTCTCATCTTAGCTAAGCTCGTGTGTTGAGCATGTTGGTGCTTAAATGCCAAATATTCTAAGCCATACAGAAAGGTGGTCTTAAAGCCTTTATTATTGTTATGTCTTTGTTCTTTAATGTTACACAATGTCGATGTAAGGTTATTATAATTTTTATATGATAGTCGTAGAATATGATTAAAGAAAATGGAAAAGATTTTCCTATTGCCCTTGTAATATGGAGATCTACAAATACATTAAATTTTAATAATAATTAGTGGGAGATTGTAGGGAGAAAAAGTAAACAAAATGAAGACCATGTTTTCTTACTCTCTCTATTCTTTCTCTTTATTTTTTTTTGGCCTTGTCCAATGTAAAAGCCCCCTCTCTTTTTCTGGGTGTAGTAGACTTGGTTGCTTTGCCATTCCATTTTCTTCTTTGGTATCTTCGGCAGGATGCAGATTCTTGAAAATTGAGTTATTTTATTGATAGATGATGCGGTCACCAATCAAGACCTGGCCCAAGGCTGACCCGATCAAACCAGAACAGTAGCGGAACAATAGCGAAATAGTATTTTAATACTTCATATGTTTTAGGATGTTAATCTGATTTCATGTTTGTTAGGGTTTTATTTCTATTAGGATTCTAGTTGGATTTTATTTACAAGTATTAGATGGATTAGCCAAACTCTGTAAATATACCTAGAAGGTAGGGGTTGTAATCAGTTTTATTATTCAATAAATTCTAGCAAACCAGTTCAATTTTTTCCAGCAAGCAGCTTCGGTTCTTGCGTCTAGTTGAGAGTCTAGCTTTGGTCATTGAAGTTTGTTCTCTCAAGGGTATTTGAAATTTATTGTTTCAAGGGTTTCTTTGTGTGTATTCTTTACACATGCGCTACACATTGCGTCAATAGATGACAAAGCATAGTTTTGAAACTGTGATATTTTGGAGAAGTTCATTAGAAGCAAAGGCATCTTATGTTGTTTGGCCACTTCCCTGTCTTATCTTTCTCTAGTTTCTGGGTTTAAAATAGTTTCCATGCTGTCAATATGGGCATGAAATTGGTTATTTTTATTTTGGGTCTATCAATGCTTATAACTAGAAGTTCTGATTTGTATCCTTAGATTCTCTCCATCTGTTGAAGTTCTGATTCGGTTAGCAAAGAACTTCGAGTGGTCTTTCATTTTCTATTGCCCTTGTTTTTATTGGGTTTTTATCTTGACCTCTGATTTACTTAATTTGGTCATAATGCGATAAAATCATTCCCATTTGAATCTCCTGCATGATATCCAAATAATTGTATACAATTTGGCAATTCTGTTACTACTGCTACAGATTCATATTTTAAATTGCTTGTTCTCTGGTTAAATTAGGGACTTGCTTCATTGCATATTTATTTATGTATCTTTGCATTCTGAAGAATGTCTCTGCATGGTATGATGTATGAATTCTTCATCCTGTGACTTAGTATTTTTTTTTCCTGATTGTGGTCTGATGATGTTACATGCTTATTTTATTGTGTGCTAAAATTTTAGGCATGCTTCCAGATTAAACCAGGGTTGAAGGCCATTGCTGCATTTGACTTCAGTATTTTTTCATATTGTGTCTCTCAGAATGGTGAAGGATTGCTTTCTATAATACTTATATGCTTCTTCTACATTGTAGTTTTTTCTTTGCTATTCTGAGGTTTTAATGCAGTAAGTTCTGTTGTGCAACTATTTTAGTTTGTATAAAATAATTGATTTTTGTTTGGTTGGTCTCCCAATTATTTTTAACTGTTTTATGATGAAATTATTGCAATATCATTGAATTTATCTAAATGCATATTTGTATTCCAGAAAGTTGTAAAATATATGCGTCTTTTGCTTGTAATATGTAATTGTTCTATGGTTATTTATTTTCACATGATTTCCATAATTTGATTTCATAGGGGGGTATGAGATTGAAAAATAACCTTGCGTGGCTTTATAGTTACTGTAGAGATTGATATGCAGTAGTGTGCTTGTTTACCTTTACGGATTTCTTGTGGTTTTAATATTTATTGTTATTGGTATGTTTTATACACAAACATGGTTAGCCTATTGGATGCTTAATTTATTTTTTATATTGCAACATACATTTTTTCAACTTTTGTGGAATATAATATTGTATATGTTACAGGAAAATTAGCAACTAGAGCTAATAAATTCAGATTCAAGGCTAGATTTTTTGTTTACTGTGGTACTTGTACACATGTATAATCTGCGTCTATTGGCTATCTACTATAATGGTAAAATGATATCATTATGATTTTTTTCTATTCTCCTGATACTTAATTCCTTGGAGCACAACTGTTAAATTATTAATCACCAACTCATTTAAAAACTTATGCTTATGGAGGCAGGGGTAATTTTTTCATTTATGTTACCATTTGTCCTCTCAACAACATCAAACATTTATTTTGACCTACCTTTTAGATGACAGCATTAGGGAAGGTGAAATTCTAGTGATATGATCGAATAGGATAGATGCAAGAAAACTTTTAGAACCTAAGAGAAAGCAATGTTAAATTATAAGATATTATCATGGATTAAAGCACTTCCTGCCTCTCCCTCTTGTTTGTTAGACTTAAAAAGAGACAGGAGGCATTAGGTAGTGTAGTCAGGATGTCTGTGTCTTTCTAGTGTGTAATTTATTTCGTGGGAGCCTTTAAATGAAATTCTCCTTTCTTTTGCCCTCATATGAGGCAGGCTCCAGCCAAAGCTTCCTTGGTTGTAGAACCATTGCCTTTAACAATAACAATAACAATCACAAGCCATAATCCATAATCTTACCAGGTGGAATAGGTTGTATAAATTGTAGACCTCTAGTTATCTCTATACATTGGATATCCTCTTTGAGGCCATTATATCCCATATCATATTTAAGGTTTCCCACCAAGTTTTCTTTGTTTTTTCTCTTCCTCTTTAACTATAAACTTCCTCTTTAACTATAAATTGTAGACCTCTAGTTATCTCTATACATTGGATATCCTCTTTGAGGCCATTATATCCCATATCATATTTAAGGTTTCCCACCATGTTTTCTTTGTTTTTTCTCTTCCTCTTTAACTATAAACTTCCTCCATTTCATTCACTTACCTCACCAAGTGCATCTATCGATATTCTTCTTGCATGTCCAACCATTTTAATTGATGCTCCCACACCTTATCTTCAATAGGAGCCAATATATTACTTATATTCTCATTTCTTATCTTGTTTTTTCTTGGATGGTTGTAGATCTACTGTAACATTCTCATCTCAGCTTGCTCATATGTTGTACATGTTTGTGCTTAACTGCCTAACATTCTAAGCCCATAAAACAAAGGTGGTCTTATAGGCTTTATTAGTGTTATTTCTTTGTTTTTAATGTTACACAATATCTATGTAAGGTTATTAGAACAGTTACATACTAGTCATACAAGTATGATTAAAGAGCATGAAAAAAATTATATAAATTATGAGAAGCATCTCTATTGTGATTTGTGAATTTATTCTTTTATAGATATGGGCCTATGGCCAATGTTTTAAGAACCAGACCAGGCATGAAACTGGAAAGTGGTAAATAAAAGAATTTATCATATAGTTATACGTTAAAATTTTAATATTTAGATGAACAGAAACAAATACAAAATTTAAAAGTAAATAAGAAAATGGTAAATATAAAATCTTGCTTATGATCTGAAGATATTTTCCCATCCAACATCTCTCTCTCTCTCTGTCATCATTAATTGCAGCTATTCACGCTATTCATCATTCCCCAATTACAGCCTGGCAAATGCACCACTCAACCACTTCTCTTCCTTCCATATATTACTAATGAATTCATTTTCTAGGATATCTGTTCATCTTCTGCTTTCTCTCACTTCTCTCTCCATATGCCTTTTCTGTTCATATTCCCCTTTCTGGTTTGTCTTCTCCACCACCCCTCCCTCTCTCTCTCTCCATAAACGCTGACTGTTCGTCTTCTCCCCCTCTCTGATGTCCTTACCGGCGCCAAGCGTGGATTCAGTTGCAGAATCAAAAAGTGGATCATCAAAGGGGGTCCTCACTCGTGAGTTCATCTTCCATGCTGATTGTGTTAAATCATTTTGATTTTGTTTAGATTGTTTTTTATGAAATCGATTCAACGAATTCACTTTGGTTTGCTAGCTTTGTGCGAAGGGTTGGGTCGTTGAACTGGTCCAGTTCTTCCAGTTTTAGGTTTGACTGCTAGTTCAAGGCAAAAATCACCGGTTTTTTCACTTAGAGAGTTTTAATTACTAAACCAAACTGGCTGATGTCCCGATCCCTAGTTGATCCAGTTGAATTGGACTGGCTGGTCCGATTCTTATAACATTGGTTATAGCATTCACAATCAACCTCCTAAACAAGAAATGACGGTTTTAATATTTTTTTGTTCAAGTTGTCATTCAAGTGAACATGGTATCAATATCTCTTTTGATAGGAGAAATAATC
The DNA here is from genome assembly GCF_014633365.1 of Diospyros lotus. NCBI lineage: Eukaryota > Viridiplantae > Streptophyta > Magnoliopsida > Ericales > Ebenaceae > Diospyros > Diospyros lotus. Next base: position 23,388,091 of record NC_068348.1, read on the forward strand.
TAATTATATATTTTTTATGCATTTTATTATTTCCTATTAGTAAAGTAAGACAGATTCTTGGTGAGTAAAATGTTGAAAAAATGAGACAAGGAGTTATAGCTTAAAATTGAATAGTTTATTGTAATACTTGGTTTTATTTTTAGCTTTTTGCTTTCTAGTACAACTTCAATATGTTGATTGTAGGCAAAACTATTAGGCTTGAAAAGAAAGTAATACATGCTTTAAATAAAATATGTTGATTGTAGAGAAAGCTATTAGGTTTGTGATTTTTATTTGCTCAGAGTTTTTCTTATTTATCAAACTAGAAAACATTTTTCTCAAAAATAAAATGTATTCTTCCATGACTTGGAAATATAATACATAGTTCTCAAACACATGGAGATATATTTTTCCATCCATTTTAAATTGTTGCCTCATAGTGTTGGTTTGAAAATTTAGCCCTACATACCTCTATATGATCTAATTTTAGTTTATATGCATTTAACAACAATCTTGGATACATGGAGATATATTTTGCTATTCATTGTAGACTGGCGCTTCAGAGTTGTGGTTTGAAAATTTTTGGTCATGTGTACCACTATATGATCTAATTTGAGTTTACGTACTCTAAACAACAACAATCACAAGCCTTAAACCCCTATATGAATTTTAGACCTCTAGTCATCTCTATCCATTGTAGGAAATTATATCTATGTCGTGTTTAAGGGTTTTCTACCAAGTTGGTATTTTTCTTCTTCTTGTGATATAAACTTCATCCATTTCATTTGCTTGCATCATAGGTTCGTTTATCTTACCTTTTCTCACATTTCCAAATCATTATTGTTGTCTTTCCCACATCTTATCTTCAATAGGTGCCATTTGTCACAACCTACTAGTTAATTAGGGGTAGTTGTAGTATTCTTACAATTATGTTCTAGGAGTAATTGGGTATTATCTATAATTAATTTACAGTTATGGAACATTGGGGAGGTAGTGGAGTGATTTAGGAGTAGTTATTGGTAGTGGAGGAGTGGTAACTGTCACAAATAACTATTGGTTAACTTTTTATATAAACCTATAACCCTACATTGTAGAGCATGTTATGAGTTATCAATAATTTATTGAATTCTCTCATTTCCCCCTATTATTCTCTCTAATTTTCCCCTTGATTTTACCAGATTTCTCCCCCATGTCTCCTGGTTTTCCCCTTACTTTCTGTTAGTCTCCCTAATTTCAGGCTATTCCCCCCTCAATTCTTGCTATTTCTGCCTCAAATTCCAGTTCTACCTTCAAAGAAAACATTAGTTAGGACTAGGGTCCTAACATTCTAACTTTGCCATATATAATACTGTTCCTTACCCTTTTTTTTGTTTGGTTGCACATACTCATCTCAATTGTGCTCATCTTTTGCACAGTTAGTACTTAACTACCCAAAATTTTTAGTCATGCAACAAAGATGGTTTTATAGTTGTTTGATAAAACTTCCTTTTTTTTTGGGCACGATTTGTTGTGGTAGGATAAAACTTCCTTTTTAGCTTTAAATAGATTTTACTATTGTATAAAATGTTGTGTGCACTTCCTTACTTCAAATAGGTTCCCTCTTATTCAGCCAAAAGCATATTAAGTTGGTGTAAGTCATGTACCTCCCAATTACTCTGATATGGTGCATGATTGACCAGCTGTAGTTTCCCCTCTTGCTCCCTTCCTCCCTCTGTCTCTTCCACTGATTGGATGGAAAGTAGCTGGGCAACTTGAGTCCATGTGCTCTTGAATAGCCTCTGAAGTTTCCTCCCTGTAATCATCTTGCAAGAACCTATCTCCTTGTTTCTAGTGAGAGTTAATTTCCTCCCTTCCTTCTTGAAGGTCACTTCCATCTTGTTAAAATCAAAGCTGATAGGGCTCACGTGCTTCATCCAATCCACTCCTAGCACCATATCACAAGATTCACAACCCCCTAACTTAAGCAATCTTAAATCAGCCTCAAATAATTTTCCATGCATTTCTCAGCAAAGCCCTGTGCAAGCTGACTTGCTCAGCACCTTGTTGCCATTGGCAACAGTAATCGTCAAGGGTTGGGTTCTCGTGAGTCTATAGTGGAGCTTCTTAGCAATGTTCTCATCCAAGAAACTGTGGGTATTTCCACTATCAATTAGAATCATCAGACTACCTTCCTGCACCTTACCTTCCACCTTAATAATTTTATTGTTGGTTGGCCCTTTGAGGGTATGCAGTGAAATTTCTCCATTATCTTCCCTTTCTAACTCCACTACTTCTTGTGCTTCCTCTTCTTCTTCCCATACTCCATCCTCTCCTTCCAAAGCAGTTGCCTCTTGCATTAGTGTCCTGGAAAATACCAATCACTGCATTTAAAACATAACCCTGCTTGCCTCATTTTCTCTATCAATCCCCCCTGCTGACCTGTTAAAGAATGAATAGGTACAGGTTCCATCATCCCCTTCTGTCCAGGATTCACCCTCATTATTTCCTTGCCATAACCCTTACCCATGGGTAGTATAGATCCCATGCCAACTCCCTTACTCTATTGCCTCTGTTTCTTCATTATGGCTTCCACCATAATCTCCTGCAGCCTAGCACTCTTGGCTGCCTGCTCTACTGTTTTTGGGTGTAACATTTTGACCATAGGTCTGAGTTCTTCTCTTAATCCACTCACAAAGCTAGAAACAAAATATTCTTCAGAGAGATGGGGGTTTAGATTGATCATAATAGATCTTAACTCCTCAAATTGGGCCTGATAAACCTACCCCTTTCCTTGTTTGAGTTTATTGAACTCTTCTACAACATCCATTTTGTTTCTATCCCCAAATCTCTCACACAACTTGTCAGCAAATTCATCCCACGAACATTCCCCCCACCTTCGACCAACCTTGATACTAGGCATCCCCAGCATCATTGAGGTAAGCAACTACCAAAGCTACTCTATGTCCCTCCGGTACATTATACCAACAAAACATACGCTCACACCTTCTTACCCACCATCTGGGATTACTCCCATCAAACAAGGGTGTCTCCAATTTAGGCATAAGGATGGCCAATGAGAACCGGTTTTGTTCTTTCTCTAGGGGGGAAATCAAGTGATAGGCTTACTTGATTTTGGTGTATAAACATGACCATGAAATTCTGAAGCTGGTCTTGAATCTGAGTTCCAACTTCCTCCCTAATCCCATCTATCCTTAGCTCCAAACCTCCCATTGAGGTATCCATAGCCATGATCGCTTCATGATTTCGAATGGATCCAATTTCTAGTAATTCCACTCGAGCTTGCAAATCAGTAACCATCAAGTGGAATTGCTGCACTTGTGACTCAAGATTCTTCATTCGAGTCCCCTCCACCATCGTTAATCCTACTGAATTACTATGGCCCGAACCTTGCTCTGATACCAAATTATCAAATCCTTAGAGATTTGACAGTGATTCTTGAGAATTCGGTGGAGAATTCTAGAGAATAAGGGAAATCGATAGAAATGAGAGAGAGAGAGAGAGATGAGAGAATTGAGAGAGAGAGAGAGAGAGAAGACTGAAATGAGAGAAATTAAGAATAGTTTCAAATTCAATTTCTGGATGCCTCATCACATGGGGAGCGGGTCCTTATATACTGGATCTCGCAACCATACTCCTACCAAAAGCAAGCTTTATTTACATTGATACCCCTTCTAGAATTAGCTAACAAACTCCTAACTGTCTGCATGTGTAGACCTTGCCACTTGCACTATATACTCCCGCCTCTAAGTATTTATACCATGACAACAGGGTTCTTGACAATTGAGGGAATGTCATGACCTGGATCAGTTAATTAATTTATTTTTTGCAGTAGATTATTTTATTTTACAAAAGGAGTTAGTTATTCATTTTTTTTTTTCAGTTATGTAGTGGTAGGAGTCGTTATTTGTAATGGAGTTGCGGTAACCTCTTTGTAAAAATTGTTGGATAACTTTATATATAAAGTTATAACCTGCAAGTCGAGATCATCAGATCAGAATTATTAGAATTCCAATTTCTCTCTTTCTCTCCAATTCTCTCCCTACTTTCTATTTGTTTCTCCCTCCTTTCTTTGCTTCCCCCTATTATTCTTTTTTGTTTCCCTCTTATTTCTCTCTATTTCTCCCTATCTTTCAATTCTATCTTCGAAGAAAATCATAAGTTAGGAATGGGTTCCTGACGACCTAGATGAATTAGGAGTAGTTGTAGTTATTTTTTATTCAGTTGTTATTTACAATTATGAATTAGGAGTAGTTGGGTGTAGTGGAAGTGGAAGTGATAACTGCTAGTAAATTGTAACTGCTAGATAGCTTTATATATAAAATGCTATGCCACAGTTGGGGAGGATATCTTATGAGAATTATCAAATTTCAAGTTTCTCTCACTCTTCAATTCCTTCTCTATTATTCTTTCTGTTTCTCTCTCAATTCTTTCTATTTCTCCCTTTCTTTCAATTCTATCTTTGAAAAAAACCTTACTTAGGGGGCATTTGTTAAAATGAGCAAGATAAGAGGCACAAGATAAGGTTAGAATGCTTTTCGAATCAAGATATAGAATGGTTAAGATAAGGTTAAGAAGCATTCCGAGATTTCTATCAAAATGTTTGTTAAATTTTTTGAAAGGCTAAAGGCATACCCAACCCCCTCACCTTTCACCATTTAACCATTTTTCCCCCTTAACTTAAACAAGGACCTATTAGCCCCTCAACTTCCAATTTTGAATCTTACAGACACCTGGGTCAACGCGTGTATTACACACGCGATTGAGGTGTGTGCAGCACATCATCTCCTTCTTCCTTCTTGTCTCTGGCGACCTCCTCTCACTCGCTGCCTCTCTCTCACTCTCGCTCTCTGTCGGTGGTCGCCAGCAGCATCCGAGGCGTCGACTGAGGTTGGGGGGCCGTCGATAGCAGCAACCAAGCGTGGGCGGGTAGATCTGGGCAATGGCGTCGATTGGGGTCGGGGGGCGGCGATGGCGTCTTCCTCTTCTGTGGTCGTCTTCTTCCTCTCTCTCTCTCTCTCTCGCTCTCGCATCTCTCGCTCTCACTATCTCTCTGTCGTTTCAGATGGCTATCTGCCACCGGCCCTCTTCCTCTCTTGCAGATCGAGATGTGTGACACATTTCCATTGGCTTGATCAATGTGGGGCCCACATCAAACGGCATGTCAACTCACGCAGCAATGCTTGCTGCACTAAGGGACGTAGCTGTTACAAAATTACTTAGTTAAGGTACATAATAGGTTTAAAATTGGGAGTTGAGGGGGCTAATAGGTTCTTGTTTAAGTTTAAGGAGGAAAAATGGTTAAATGGTGAAAGGTGAGGGGGCTGGGTATGCCTTTAGCCTTTTTGGAAATCTACTGATAATTATACTTTTTTTTTATGTGTTTGTTAATGCATATGATAAACACTAAAATAAGAGTTTTTTTTACCAAAATATCCATATTACCAAATTCATTCAAAATTATTTGTTAACATCAACAATAAATTTATGATTAAAATAGTATTTTATGATTAATATGAATTGTCAAAAAAAAAATTAAAAATAATATTTTTTTTTTCTAAATCCATGTTCAAAAATAGATTTAAAAAGAGTTGAAAAGTAGAAATAATTATTGTTGGAATTACAATAATTTCACCTAGATAATTAAAAATAGCCAAAACGTATTTTCATAATAGATAATAAAATATAAAATTAAATAAAATAATTTAAAAATTGGTGAAAGGAATTGTATTAGTTAATAAAATATATAGAGAGAGAGAGAAATTTAAATTTTAAAAATCAATTAAAGGAATAATGTCATTTAAATTTTAAAAATTGTCAAAACATATAACAATTTAAAAATATATTAAATAATATTAATTATAAGACTTAAATAAATAAGTTCTTTTAATAAATTTAAATCTTTAAAATACATTAAATGACATTAACTATCCTACAAGGGGCATATAGGTAATTGAGGCTTATCTTGAAAGAGTCAGATAAATTAATCTAAGGGGGGATGTCAGATAAATTTATCTTGAAAGGGGGAGATAAGAGGTCATGTGAGGGATTTTTCAGAAATGGTCAAATAAGTTTAACAAACACGTTGGAAAGGCCAAACATCCGGAATGCTTCCCATATCTGATCTTTTCACCCTCTTATCTTGGTTAACAAACACCCTCTTAGAGTATAGGTTAAATTAGAAAGTTAAGAGTGGTAAGTATTTTGGTTAGATTTTATATCAAAAATTTTGTTTAGGGGAGTTTCAAATATTGAAAAAACTCATTGAATTTGGCACTATTGATCTTCCTTTCGTCCTTCATTCCATATTTCCATTCTACTATTCCTGTTTTGTTCTCAGTTGTCATTGTCTCTTATAGATTTTTAACTTTAGTTATGAATAAATAGTATTTTCCTACAGTTATTTCGATGATTTTCAGATTTTGTAACTCGGAATATCCTGGACTGGAAATATATCTAAACGGCATTTTAGAAGTGGAAACCTCATGGAAGTGCTGAATCTGGGACATACAGTGCTCTGTGCCACTTAAAGCTCATCTGGTATATATTTCATTCCAGCCGTTATACCAATGGCAATGAAGTCTGACAACATATCAGGTGAATTATGTCATGAAAGGGCAACTTACCCATGTTTATTTAAGGATGCTAGTTCGCCATCTCTTCTTAATGTTCATTTAAGTCAAGATTCATCAGTGGGAAGTGCAGAATATGGAGCTACTCCTAGGGTTTCTGGAGCTTCACAAGGAATATCAATGTTGAAGGTAGGTGACAGTCAAGCTGCTGCAGGACACCAGGGTTTTCTAGAATCAGAATTTGTTGGTGGTGATAAAACCTTTTCAAGCCAGCATGAGATACAGAAATTTTCAGAATGCAATGGTGATAATTTGTCATGCATCAGTGGAGCAGAAAGTCTGAGCATAAGTGGTGATAACAGGTGTATTGTAGACAGGAAGAATGTATCATGTAGCTCAGATTCTATTAGTAGTTTTCTTCCAGGAGGATTGGAGAAGACAGTTGATGTTCAATTAGGTGCTTGTTCCCAGGTCAGTAGCTAATATGATGTGGGTGGTGGAAGTAATGCTCTTGTGGGCCTGCTAAGTGTACTAATGAAACCTCACTACAACTCCTGTTGCTTTCCAGGGAAATCTTTCTCAGTGCATCAGGGAACAAGAGGAATCTTCTTCAAGAGTGGCATCCATTATTCCAGATGGAAGCAAACAAAATTCCCTTTACGATAACTCCAAAACTGAAGTAAAGGAGCGAGATCCTGCAATTGAAGTGGAGAAGCTCTTGGACCATCATCAAAATTTGCTGTCTCATCAATTGCACAATGTTCAGGGATCAGCGGAGCAAACTCAGACTGTCAACTGTAGTGATGAAGATGATCTTTTGGAAGATGTATGTATTACTCTCTTCTTGATTTATTCTTAAAGATGATGTCAACTGTAGTGATGAAGATGATCTTATGGAAGATGTGTGTATTACTCTCTTCTTGATTTATTCTTAAAGATTCTAAGTTGTGATACTACTTTTATAGCTTTGACAACATATCCATTAAGAGCGCCATTAATTTATCTGTGCACATGCATCATACAAATTAATAAGGGCTGGCATTCACAGCAATTGTAAGGTTTCTCATTTGTGATTGAAAGGTCATGCATTCAAGTTATGGAAATAGTCTCTTTGCATAACAAGGGTAGGTTGGGTACAATGGGGGAGCCTCAAGCACTTTTTACGCATGTTAACAACAATGTCAAGCCAATCTTCAAAAGAAAAAAATGTCAGTATTTCTGGAAACTTTTTAATGATTTCATGACTACACCTTGTATCATTCATCAGGCTGCTTGCTCCCACACTCCAGTACCAAATAGAGTAGTTAGGTGGGAAAATCAGCACGTTGTGAAATAGCACTTTGTTTATTATTTCATGGTGCATGTTGTTCGTGCATGTTCCTGAAATTTTGATTTCTTTCACTTGATTAAAAAGTATACAGTCTTTGGTTCTTAAAGAGCAGTCTCCCTGTTCTGTTTTGTGAGTTTACCTTACATTAACTCAATCTCACACACTTATGAAAAATCTTTAAATCCAGTTTTTGAGTCATCACATTCACCAAGTATTGAGTCTTGCATCACATTCTCCTAGCTTATGATGTCTGTCCAATCCTATTTATTTTGTCTTTGCACTTACTTAGTAACAACAATATAAAGAACATCTTAGATTTTTAATGATTTTCTGTCCACACTTAATTGTGTTGGTCAGTTTGTAACTTAAGGAATTATTATTTTATTGCATGTTCGTTTTTGGATGTGGCATGCCATCAGATGTTTCATCTATTCTCGCTTTTCCTAGACTTTACTTTCTCTTTGCAATTATACTTATGTTTCTTTGGGTAAAACATTGCTTACTGGTTCCGATGGTGGAACAGGTAAAAGTTTGTGATATCTGTGGCGATGCTGGTCGAGAAGAGTTACTTGCTACTTGTAGCAAATGCACTGATGGGGCAGAGCACATGTAAGTTGTATTTGGTTAGCACTTTACAACCCTTCCCCATATCACCTAAGGGCAAAAGAAAAAAGGCCCACAGATGCAATTCAGTACTTTTACTATTTTTTATTGCAATAATGCCTTTGATGTATTCTCTTATATTTCGAATAACAGGAATTGACATAATTTTATTTTATTTTATTTTTCAATCAGTTACTGCATGCGTGTGAAGCTGGAAAAAGTTCCTGAACGCTCTTGGATATGTGAAGATTGCATGCTTCAGGAAGACAGTGGGAAACAGAAGCAAAATGTATTTCCAAAAGTGATGAGGACTCCACAAGATTCGTCCTCAAATGAAATGCATCAAAATGCTGGAAATGCAAATACAAATGTTAGAGAATTGGATACTAAAGGTCCAGTACTTAAGAAAAGGGGACGAGAAGATAGTTCTAATCCCATATGTGCTAAGATACCCATGGGCAACTTGGAATCTGACACCATTGTGAAAAAAAGGGCTCTTGATTCTAGGTTTCAATCCCCAAGCAAGTCCAGCCTCTCCAGGGAAGTTCTTTTTTCTCAAACTCCACGTAAAATCTTGGATAATGCGAAAGTTAAACCAGACTGCAAGGCATCTATTTCAGGCAGTTACACTTTCAATGCTGGTCAGAGAAATGCATGCTCGTCAAAGTTTTCCAGGTTCCAATCACCCAAATCACGAACAGATTTTCAAATTTCACAGGGTAACTTTTCTTGCGTAACTTCTGCTCTGTAAAAGTTGTTCCATTTTATTGATCTTGGAAGTTCTGTGTTCATTAGGGTGCTTTTTTTCCTCCATGTTTGGTTTATAATTTTGTAACTACTTATTTGTTTCCTCAAACAGGTGTTCTCACCAAGTCCAACTCATTCAACATTTCAAGCTCAGTCCAATCACAAGCCAAACATATAATTGGAAAACGGAAATTTTCTCATGAAACAGCTTGCACTGACAAGAGAAAGCATCGCATTGTCAGACTGTTGAGTAAATCATCGTCATTTAGCAATGACAACGCTGGTCGCTCAAAGGCTTCTGATTCAAATATTACAATGCTTTCTTCAAATATTTTTCATAGTAATCATTTGAAGAGATCCGCCTATGCTGAAGAACATAATTTAACTCAAAGAAAGTGTGAAGCCAAATTAGATAACTCTAAAGTTAGTTCACCAATGTCTGCTTCTCGTATTTGTGCAACGAGAATTGATGAAAGAATTGCATCACATGACAGAACTATGTCTTCACATTCCTCTGGAACCAAATGTCATCTGAAGGCTGTGCATCATCTTGCTCATGAAGGCCCCAGATATCTCAATAATAATCAAGGTAACTCTTTATTCATATAATTTTTTTCAATCCTTTTCTGTTATAGCTCTATTTTGTATTCCTTTATATGTGTGTTTGCTCTGATTGTTCATCTTTTTGGTGGATAGCTGACACTGATGTGGGGAAGACTCGGCATTCATGTTCATCTGAAATGGTTGGAAACCCATCCTCTCCTACAAAATCTGTCAGCTCTCATGAAATGAAGTCAAATTTAGTTATTGATAAAGATTGCGTTGGATTGGCTGCTTCAGTAACTGCTGGTAGACATCGCAATAGTTCTATTTCAGTTCAGCAAAATTCAATACCTCATCCCATAGCATCTTGCAAGCAGGGCAGAACAGCCCAAAAGACTTCTTCTTTCATCTCTGTTAGGCAGCACACCTCAGCTGGTAATGCAACGGGACATGCTCATGAATTTCCAAATATTGGTGAAGCAACAGAAACTTGTCCAACGAATCCTCAAACTTCTGCTCTAGATGTAGGAAATCTGAAAGAAGAAAAGGAAAGTAATGATAAGTATTATAGACCAATATTTGACAATCAAACTGATCCATCTAGCACTTTGGCCATTCCAGAGTTTGATTACGTTTGGAAGTATGATGTCCTCCTTTCTTTTGTATTTTATTTACTATTTGTGGTGTAAGTATTCTTGTGCTTTAATAGAATTTCTAATAGGCAAGGCACTGGCATGTCATGCAGAGGTGTATTTAAAATCCATAGTAGTGGGAGATTCCCCAGTTTCTGTTATGGGGTTCAAGCCCACTTATCTACCTTTGCATCACCTAGAGTACCTGAACTAGTGAAAAAGTTTCCTGGTGAAATCCCTTTGAAGGAAGTTTCTCGTCTAACCGTGTGGCCTAACCAGTTCCTGGTGAATTATCCCAAAGAAGACAGCATTGGGGTTTATTTCTTTTCAGAAGATGTAGTGAGGTTTGTTTTCACATATACTTCTTCTTAATGCTCATTCGGTTTGTGAATGGGCCTTTGTTTGACCTTTTGACACACTTTTTCAAGCAGCTATGAGGGCAGCTATAGGAACTTGACAGAGTGCATGATCAATTATGATTTAGCTCTTAAAGGAGATGTTGATGGAGTTGATCTACTGATATTCTCATCCAACTTGCTTCCTGAAAATTCCCAGCGTAATAAATGTTCTTCCATTTTCTGTTTAACTTATCACAATTAGATTGGTCTATGCAACTGTATGTCAAAAACCAACGTTTTCAAGGATGCACTATCTTTGTTTTAATTGTATGTTATGTTTATTGTAGGTTGGAATAAGTTATTTTACTTGTGGGGTGTATTTAGGAGGAGGGTTGGCACTAATGAATGCATGCCTACTTCTTATGAGAAACCATTTATCCCTGGTATAAAAAGCAATGTTTGTTCAGAAGAAAACTGTTCGGTCTACAAAATTACTGGGATCTCAAGCATGACCTCTGGGCAATCAGGAGAATGTTTGTTTCCATCTAGGCTATTTTCTAATGCCCAGGAGTCATCTACTGTGATTCATCCCCAGGAGTTGCCATCTGCTTCTTCTAATAGAAAGAATTGGAATTATGGACATCAACCATCTTATGATGAGCAAAAGCATGGCCATTCTCAAAGAGAACTTCTTCGTCAACCAAATACAGATGATATTATCACTTCAAAGCAGCCATGCAGGGATGCTGAATATGCTCTCACCTCACTGGTAACTACATTTTTAAGTGTATATGTTTTCATGATGCATTTCTTGTTTTTCATACATAATGATTATTGTTTTAAAAATTGTACATTGTATTGATTGCAATGTTTTTATGTGTGAATTTATATGTTTTTGCCCCAAATAATTTGTTGACTATTTCATTTTACTTTTGTTAACATACATGTTCTAATGGTATGTGATTGATGAAATAATGTCAATATGTTAAATGATGATCAAATTTATGAATGGTGAAATCTTTCATGTTGGTTAATTTTTGTAGTTTTTTGTACTTTGCAGATTTTATTTTTATAGACATAGTTAACAATAAATATAAATGTTTTTGTTTCTCGGTTGTGTTTGTATTCTATTCTTTTTGTTTCCTTCTTCTTTTCTCTCTATAAATCACCATATCTCATACTTGTACTTGTTCCTGTGAAAGCCTAGAGTTCATTTTATAAACCAATACTCCTTACCCATACAATCCTAGAGTTTGATTTTGTTTTGGGTTTCCATTTTTATTTTATATATGTAAGTTTAATCAAGGTAAAAGTTAATTATATGTGTTGAGGGAAAGTTTGGCATGAATGGATTGCCTGATATATGATTTTTTTTTCCTGATTACTGTCATGACCCTAGGGTTTCAGTAGAGAATTAGGGCCAATTTTAGGAAGAATTAGGGCAGAATTTGAGAAAGGGGGGGAAACAGAAAGAGGTGGAAGAACATGGAGATTGAGAGAGAATAGAGGAAGAATCAGAAGGGAGAAAGAGAGGAAGAGAAGCTGAGGGGGAGAAGACACAGGTCTGAGAAGGAGAGAGTTTGGAGAGAGAAAAACAAATGTTTCAATTGATATTTTATGGATATCCAACTACAACAGCCTTAGTAGCTTTATATAGCTACTTCAATAGCTTAACAGAAGTAAAATAACTACCCTAACAACTCAACAGAATTAAGTACTCCTGAGGAATAATCTGCTACACTCGACCCTACCGTAATCTCTTATACATCCTAGGGTCTTGACATTTCCCCTGCCTTGAAATATTTCTTGTTCTCAATAAATGCAAGACCTGACAATACAACTCTTACGAAGATGGAGTAGCAGTGTTGTAACAGCTTCGGGACACTATAGCTTCCCAGTCCTGGCACTTTTCCTTTTCTTCCATAACTTGGTTGGAGCAATCTTGAAAACCTTATGTAAACCCAACAATTTGTCAATAGCTTCCATGTAAACCTGAACCAACCACTCTCTAGTTGTCATAGTTAGCAGCTGAAACCTACCAACCGCTGTTCACATAATTTTCCCCATCACCTCTCCTTCAATGTTGGTTGTTTGGAGTCTAGAGGAATGACTAATTGTGTCTGTGGCTTCCTTTAACAGTTCATCACCATCTAGTACAAATAAGGATGTTAAACAAGCATGCGTAGCTACAGTTAACGGCTTCTGGACAGGCCAACTGCCATCTTCTAGTGCAAAAATATCTGCAATAACCCTTATATGCAGCAATGGAGAAATGTGGGCTCGCCTTGGGTACTCAAACAAAAACTGTCTGTGAGCATCAGAACTAGGAGCTGCCACAACACTGATCCCAGTCATCGGTCCATCCTTCAATACAGTAGACAAAAATTCGAATTGGCCAATTGGAATAAGAACCAACAAAGCAACAGGAGCTTTGTTCTCCACCGCAAAACTTTTGGCTTCTTTAGCTATTTCCCTTAGTTAAAATCTTGTTAGAGATTTATTTGCTGAAGCATGCTCTTTTGCAGCTCCAAAACAGTATTTTGCTTTACTAACACAAAACACCAAAGCCCTCCTTGAGAAATTGAATTGTCCAACTTATGCAAAACCTCGTTTCCAATCGTAAAGCTTGCTTCAGTTCTTTTTTGTAGTTGTCCTCCAATTACATGTTGTCCCCATACTTCCTTATCAAATCCACACACCTTCACAATATTAGAAGATATCTCAGCTGGGGATGAACTTCTGCAGCTTAAAGAAGTGATTTTTACTTTGAAATTTGAATCTGCTCCTCAAGGAGAGATTTCTTGTATAGATCAAAACGAACAAGAGACCTCCTTGCAGCCTCCTCCTAGACTAAAAGCAAAGGAGCCATAGGCATAAGAACAATATTTTGAGGACCTTCTTTACCATAACCATTCCTTCCAAGGTCTCAATCTAGGATATTAACCAGTCCCTCAGATAATGGACTCGACACTAGGGATGATGTAATAAACTTTGTTTTCTCTGCCACTTCGCCTAACAACTTCTTATTTCCCTCTTGGAACCACTCGCTAGGCACATTATTAGGCTTGGCAATTGCAACCGATTCCTTCGCATCACTGCCTGTCAATTGTTCATTGCAAAAGACCGAATCAATTTCAACTTCAGAAGATCCAATTGTTTTTATCTCCGTCTTTGAAAGTTCTCCATTATTTGTTTTCAATTTTGGGAATTGATTGGCTGAATTAGTCACCTCTTGATCCAAACCTTCGATAATATCATCTCGAATACCCTTTTCATGAACTTCTTTTTCAAATGAATTAGATTGTTCCTTTGTACTTGCTATCCAAACACCCTGATCGTTATAGTTTCCCTCTAGATAATGTTTTTCATTGCCAATATCATTTCTGATATTACAGTCATCCTTCTTGTCAATACTGCCAAAATCAAAATACTTCTTCTTTTGCCCAAAATCTAAAGTTGCCCAAAATCTAAAGTAAGCAGTGAATCATTTCCCCATAATCTTGACTTCTCCTTAGACTACTTCATTTTAAGGAACTCTTGAGATTGTAATGCTTCATTAACAACATCCTTCTTATTACTGTTTTCTTCCTTAGACGTTCCAAAGTCCTTTTTCATTAATATAGTTTCACATCTCTAAGTTGAACTCTGAGATTTGACAATGGAGTTTTGATTCCATGGATTGTTCTTGGAATAAGCCCCAACCAAAATAGGATCTGATCCATTTCTTCAGGGAGAGTAAGGATTTCCACCAATCACCGGATTTGGTCACTTATACTAATTGGATCAACATATTCTTTAGAAAGCAAGCAAGCAGGTAGTCTAACTTAATTTTATCTAGCCAAAATTATCAAGAAATTCTACATTTGATTGCAGATCTCTCGAATCTGGCTGATCATTGTCACGGTTCTAGGCAACAGTGACAATGAGCTAACCTGGGCTCGGTGGTTTAGGAAGAAAATGACAATAGGGAGTTGAGTAAGAAGGTAGAAAGAACAGAGGGTTAGAGAGAATTGAGAGATGCGAGGGAGAGATAGAGAGAAACAGAATGATTTTGTATTCAATCTTTTCATATCCTTCTCCCGTGGAATGGGAGTAGTACATATAGGCGCACAAGGTGGGAGTAGATGCAGCGGATCCTTCCCTCCCCAACGGTTATAACAGAATGTTTTGTCTTTTCCTAAGGCCTTTACACGTGGCCTCCTATAGCTAACAGAATCTGTTAGCTAGAATATAACTATTAGCTGGAATATAAATGCAATAATGAAAATACAGCAGAACATAATTAAACAAACAGAAATGAGACTGAAGTTCAATGTAAAATTGGCCATAGCCGTGACAATCATCTCCTCACGCATGTGGGAGAACGTGTGATTCAACTTTTGATCTATCACCTTGTCAATGGCTCCTACTTATCTGCACGTCTGACATGACTGCAGTCACCTACTGAAGCTGCTCCTCCATCTACTTCATTTTTGTTCCATCTGCCATAATTTCTTATGTCCGATTAATCGTCGAAGGCCAAGATTCGAAGCTCTGACAATTCAATCTCAATCGCTGGTGATCGCGATCACCGGAATTTCACCACTAATTTCCTTTCTCATAGCCTACTGCAATCGCCTAGTGCTAGAAAATCTCCTAAATCTATTTCGCCTTCCTAGATCGACTGTAAAAATGTCTTTAATCTCCGTCAAAACCACCTGCAATTTTCGAGCTGAGAATTGCTTCTTTCAATTAGGATCAATCTTTGATTTCAACAGTCGAGACCAATCAAACTTGCTGGAATGCTTGAATTCACTGGCTCACCGGAATTTGTTGCTCAACCAATTCTGCTGAGAGTCATCGGAATTTCACCTGACGCTACTTGTTGTCGAGTTTGCCTTACTAACGGTACACTACAACAGCCTCGTAAAACAGCCCAAAATCCATCTGTTGTTCCGCTTCTACGAGTCTATAGGACTTCCAATCGAAGTTGCCTTGCCTGCTTGTCTGCAAATTATGATTAGCTGAAATTGCTTTAGGAGTCGTCGGAACGGCCTGGCCAAGTCGTTTTCACATGCCTTCACAATCTAGACCTTAATCACTGCAAAACAAACTTCCAGATTCTTAGTCGAGAATTCCTCTATCGGAATCACTGAAATTGATTTAACTTGCAAAATTTGAACACAAACTGCCGAAATTCACAACTTGAACGGTCGTCTCTCTTCAAATTGAATCAAACCACAGCCGAGGATTGCCTGCTCTGATACCAAATTGTCATGACCCTAGGGTTTCAACAGAGAATTAGGGCCAATTTTAGGAAGAATTAGGATAGCATTTGAGAAATAGAGTGAGAAACAGACAGAGGCAGAAGTACAGGGAGGTCGAGAGAGAGAATGGAGGAAGAATCAGAAGGGAGAAAGAGAGGGAGAGAAGCTGAGGGGGAGAAGAGACAGGTCTGAGAACGAGAGAGAGTTTGGAGAGAGAAAAAAAATAGATTTTTGAATTGATATTTCTGGATATCCAACTACAACAGCCCTAGTGGCTTTATATAGCTACTTCAACAGCTTAACAGAAGTAAAATAATTACCCTAATAACTCAACAGAATTAACTACTCCTGAGGAATAATTTGCTACACTCAATCCTACCGTAATCTCTTATACATTCTAGGGTCCTACATTTACTTATTTCTTCTTTATCCTATGTGTATATACTATATTCTTCAATTGATTATTCCCACCTGGAAGTAAGATGCATTACAATGACCATATCAAAGATATGTTGTAGATAAAGATGATTGGCAAGCTAGAATCCATGTAACAGACCAAGGCTTGATATATTGTTGTTAGCAAAGTTAAACATAAATGTGGAGCTTTATTTTGTCTGAATATGAAGAGTGGTGGTGGGAAGGAACCAAGAAAAAAAAAGGGGGGGGGGGGGGGGGGGGAAATGGTAGTACAGCTGCAAATTTTATATTCAGACAAGTAGTAGATTGTGCCAGTGTATAATCATCTAGGAACAGGCGGTAACAACACGAAGAAAGATTCAAGTATATGAAATAAGGATCATAACTGGGCAACTTTGACCTGATTGAGGTATGGCAAGCAGGACAATAATTAATATGGGAATAGCTCAATATGAGACAAGTAGGTACACAGTCCTGATTGGCTTGCAGCAATAGCCATGCAGGTGGTCTATGCTAAGTATTGGCTTTCATTTCCTTGCTTGTTAGATAATATAACTACAACAATCACAAACTGTAAGCCACTAGTTCGGGTTGGCTACATGAGTTTGGATTACCAACATCTCAATCCATGGTTTCCTTCTATACGGTCATTACACCCCATGTACTGTTTAAGGGTTGGATAATCAAAATGAAATAGTTGGAATTATTTGGGGAATGGTTCCACATGCATTCTGTCAAGCCCTTGAATTAAGGCTGACCAATTACAGTAATTACACAGAAATGTAAGAACGAAAGGGAGAGATAGAAAGAGAGAGGGGGGGATAGAAAGTTAGAGAGAGAGACAAAGAAAAGGGACAGATTGTTTATTCCTTCCATAAACTCCCCCAATTTGCCGTAGGTCTCTTTTAAAGAGCCTCTAGGCACATCACAACCAACTAACTACTCTAACGACCCTGTTAACTGTTTATCAAGAGTTAGTTATTCTTGCCTAATCTTTAAACTTCTTAGGTTAGCCCTAACAGCCTATACACCATGGATTTCCCCCCAATTACAATCATATTCCTAGGGTCGTGACAATCCCCACCCCTTCAAACAATTCTTGTCCCCAAGAATTGAAACAAAAGCTATGGTTCAACCAATCCCTACCTTTAATACTCGCTGTCTCCTTCTCTCCTTCTTACTATTTTGCTTTTCCCCTTTGAGTAGTATAAGTGTAGTAGTGTTCACAGCCTCTAGCTGTTCCACCGCTGCCTCAGCCTTTCCTTCAAACACTTCAGTCTGTATAGACTGCAACTGTGATTCCTTCCCAACAATCACTTTGCACTCACCTATTTTCTCATGGGAAACATCCTCTTCTTCTTCTTCCTTTTCTCCATCCTTTCCTTCAAACACTTCAGTCTGTATAGACTGCAACTGTGATTCCTTCCCAACAATCACCTTGCACTCACCTATTTTCTCATGGGAAACATCCTCTTCTTCTTCTTCTTCCTTTTCCCCATCATAACCCTCCATATTCATCAACCGCCTCTTACATTGATGGTCGAGGCCATATTTGTCTCAACACCTAAAGCATAGCCCTAGTTGTCTCCTCAGCTCTATCATATTACCCTTACTGCCATTATTATAGGAAGGTGCTTTGGCTGCATCTTGATTAGGCCCTGTAAGCAAAAGCCTAGAGTTACCACCCCCGTACTGCCCGGCCAATAAACTCGACTCGTAGGGAACATTATGCTTATTAAAAATGGCTTCTAATGTCAGCTCTTGTGGTCTAGCTTTTTTTTGCCACTTGCCTCACTGATGTAGGCATCACCATCTTTACTGTGGGTCGTAATTCTTCCCTCAATCCGCTAATGAAGCTGAACACTAAATATTGTTCAATGAGTCCCAACTGCACTGTGTTCACCATGGACCTCAATTCCTCAAATCGGGCTTGGTACTCCACTATGATCCCTTCTTGCTTCAATTTTTTGAATTCGTTTACTACATCCACCATACTTTTCTCCCCAAAACACTCATATAACCCTTTAGCAAATTCTGTCCAACTTCCTTGCATTCCCTCTCTTGAACCCACCCTTGATACCAAGAGTCTGCTATATCATTCAAGAAAGCCGCAGTCAAATTGATCGCTCTTCTAAAATTCGATAAAACTGAAAAAATCTCTCACATCTCCTTACCCATCACCTTGGCTTCTTCCCCTCAAACATAGGAATCTCCAATCTTGGTGTAAGGGTATGGGTTTGATTAAAAGGTTGTGGATTCCTCACCTGATTTTCTTAAATTGTAGCCTAATCCACTTCTTCAAGAACCCCTTGCGTCCCTAAACAATTGCCCTGATACGATAAAATCGGATTAGATGGCTGTCTTGGTGGGAATTCTGGTGACAACTGAAATTAGGGCAGAGAGGACAATAGGTTTAGCATTTTGTTAATCCTTTGCCCCTGTTGCTCCACCATTTCTTGACACCTTTTAATAGCTTCTCGTTACTTCTCTTTTGTAGCCTGCATGGCTTCCTTCCATTTCACTAAATCCTCACGAGTTTGGCGCATGGTATCTTGGTGTGGGTCATACCGAATTCCATGGCCTCCAACCTAATCTCTAGTTGCTTCAATCTTGTACCTTCTGCCATTCCGCCTTGACCCTCAATCATGACGTCTCTCGAAATTGATTGTTCTACCTGGTTCGAGTCTGAACAGCCATTCCCAGCTCCAACCAAAGTCGTTTCTTGAACCTACTCCTACTTCGCGTTCGTCTTCTTGAACTTGCTCCTATTTTGCCTTCAAGATTTGACCCAATTTCAGCCTCATGAATCCCTCTCCAATTATGATCGCCCTGGTCTACCCACACTACCTTGATGTGAGTTCAGTCCACGTCTGTGGAAATTTTGTTCCAATTTCGCATTCAATTCTGACCCAAGCTTGTCAAAATTGACTTGGGTGTTAAACGTAGTTGACACCCACGACGTTTGCACCAAGAATAGATTGACCCATCAGCCCCGTCTATTCCTTCATGTCAACTGTTTCCCTAGTACGCTCCAATGACCCAAACTGATTGACTTCTTCGCCGACTACCTAAAACTTCAGCTCTGATACCACTTTGTCAAGCCCTTGAATCAAGGCTGATCAATTACAATAATTACACTAAAATGCAAGAATGAGAGGGAGAGATAGAAAGTTAGAAAGAGAGAGAGAGAGAAAAGGGACAGATCATTTATTCCTTCCATAATCTCCCCAATTTGCCGTAGGTATCTTTTAAAGAGCCTCTAGCCACATCACAACCAACTAACTACTCTAACAGTCCTGCTAACTATTTATACAAGAGTTAGTTATTCCCGCCTAACCTCTAAACTTCTTCAGTTAGCCCTAACAGCCTATACACCGTGGATTTCCCTTCAATTACAATCATTTTTCTCCAATTACAATCATATCCCTTGGTTCGTGACGCATTCATATGAAATTAGTTGTTTATCCCCCAGCCCTTGCCCCAATATTCCACCACCACGTTGGTGAAGTGTGAAAATAACCAAGATTAAAGTAATGGCAACTTATGCTGATAGTTGAACATAAACAAAAATCATGGGGGAAAGAAAACAATGTAGATGTATTTGCACATATATTACATTTTTAGAAGTTTCAGGGTTTTGTTTTGAATTAGTTTTGATAATTGCAATGTGAATATGAATGGAGGTGTAGAGATTTGTGTATCTTTTTGATGTCCTGGTGTTTGATCACAAGAAAATACTGAGGTGTAAAGTATAACTTGGCATTGTGTAGTATTATTCTGGGTGAGGCTAGATGCATAGGATGCTGCTTGCATATGTTGTAAGGCACAAGTCGGTGCTGTGAATGTTATCTTGTGATGAGCATAGTTCATCTGAATAATCAAAGTATCAAATGTGGAATTTCTCTAATGATTCCTTATTGCTGGCATAGCAGGGATCACAGAAACCTTACTTCAACAAGTTTTCTTGTTGGACAATTTTAGTGTTTAACCAAATATGATACTTGAGCTAAGGCTTAAATTGGTAATATTTTTTACATCTCCCTCCAGGAGCTCAGCTACCATAAATGCTCCCATTTAGATTGAATTGGCGGCAGCAGAAAATAACTTCTGAATTCACCTAACCGCCGATTGTGTTGCACTGTTTTTCAAGGAAAGTCAGAAGGCCAATGGGTTACTGGATGGGGAAAAGGGTATATCCTTATTAAAGGAGGCTTAATTGTGAACTGCTACCGTTATGTTTTTTTACTTATCATTTAGTGACTAAAATGGTAATATAGTCAGAAAGAATATGGAAAATTGAATATTGCAATATACTTTGGTCAATCTCATGAAGTAGTGGACACCATAAAACGTATGGTTAAGAGTGTATCCTAGAAAACTTTTTCTAGGAGGAAGTTGGGTAAGACTGATGATACAGAAGTTGTATGGAAAATACAATATTTTTGCTTGGGAAGCTTGAACTAACCACACAGTTGACAAGAAGAGGCAGAGAAGCCCCCACGGGCATGGTGTAGCAGTAAAGCACGAGGAAGATAACAGGAGAGCATCGGAGGTTTGAATCCTTGTGGCATCTTGGAAAGCAGAATTATTTCTGGAAGGCAAATCTCCCATGTAGAGGCAGAGTCATGGTGCGCCCTGTCGTCCTTCCGGGGGTCCCACCCGCACAACCTAAAGGTAGGGTCCACAGGGAGGATAACTGTTTTCTGAAAGTTCACTCCGAGTGTGTATAGGCTGTGACCGCATTCGGATTTACCTAGAGAACGAACCAAGGGGGAAGACCGCTCTCCCCAAGATTATTCGGGAGAAGCTCAGACACCTAGATTATCAAAAAAAAACAAGAAGAGGCAGAGAAGATGTAAGTACTCTGGTTGGTCTTATGCGTTGAAGCTGCAAGAAGGATTAGTCGAGTGGCAAAAGTTATTGGCAGAGGTTGAGAAAGGTCATGCTAACCCAAGATTTAAATTTTATGTGTTAGATTGGGCCTTGTATCAGTATAAAGGCAAAAGGTTATAGGAAAATTAAATACTAATCTGCGTTCTTGAAACACGTTGATATATTGAATCAGAATTCTAACATTTTGGTGCTCTTATACATTTAGCGTGCTTGTCCATTAAAGAAGTGTTTTGTGTCGCTAAAGCACTGTCAAAGGATAAAGAACAAGAGACCACAAACATAGGCGTCAATATTCTAAGTGATTTATTTTTATGTTTCATCATCTCAATTAATTTCCCAACTTTTGTAGTAAGAATGGAATAATGAGGGACTTGAAGAGTTCAATAATATATTATTCTGCTAATGCTTGTCTTCTTTTTAATTTTTCTCTTTTTTATGTGTTAGAATGTGTCCATTGGATTCTTGAAGTATAATTGCTTGATGTTCAAACTCCCAAGTTTACATTTTCATATTCTTTCGTTTTTAGAGAATAATGGCCCTCTTACCTGGGAAACTCATTGGGATGGCATTAGATATAATGGTCTTATAGCCAGACACGCCCATGAATAAAGATGATTTGAGAGTTAGAATCCATGTATCTGACTCCACCTAAGGGGGATCAAGGCTTGTGATGACAATGATGATAATGATTTTGTTTGTAGAGAGATGACTCGCAACAAGGGATACACTCAGTTTATGTTCAACATTGTTAAGATGGTCTCCTAGGTATGCTTTGGCCAGATGTTCAAAACTATTATTATCCTTAAATTATGAACATAAGAAATTTTTTTTTTAAAATAAAGTCGGAAGGTTCAATGAGTGGCATTAACAACACGGAATATACGGTTGGTTCTCTACAGCAGTCTGTGTGCTACATCCTCTCCATTTATAAGATATTTTCGTTGTGCTCGTGTTCTTATAAAATAAGTGGTAACTCGTACTTTGTTTCTGCTGCAGGAAGAACGTGGGCATCGTGAGAAAAGATGGAGAGACAACCAACCCAGTTCCCAAGTAAGCAATAATTCTCTAATTTTGGGCAGCGATGATAATAACTTGAGGGTCGCGAACAAGTATCCATTGTCAGTAAATGAGGATGAGGTCCATGACAAATTGGCTGTTCATTCAGAGAGGCAGGTGCTTTCATCCGATCATAAGGTTTCTAATGATGCCAGCTTTCTAGATCTTGGGCTTTCATTAGGAGTTAGTCAGCAATCCGGAAAAGAAAATCCAGAGTCCACCTTCAACAAGGCCATTGCTGAGAAAGTTAACCAAAGCAAGGATTGGGATTCAGTTGCAAGCAACAAAAACAACAATGGCAGCTATGGTAAACCCCCAGCTTTTCTTGAACTTTCGCTAGCTTTACCTTATTTCCATGGTCAGTGAAGATGCCTGGAATCATGATACAGTCATAAAGCAGCCCTTTACCAGTCCCTTCCAACAGTTTTACAGATAGTTGCGATATAAATTGATGTAAATGGTCCTTTACATAGATGATGCCGGTTTGGTTTCCCATTGAGAATAAAATTTTCATAGTCAAAGTTACTTTGAATCTTTTTCTCGGTATCTCTTAAGGTAGCCGCAGTAAAAAACTTGGAAGGTTTCCTTTCTTGTGGATGAGAAGCCGCAGTAGTGTATGTACTGGTTAAATTCACTCAACAGACGTAATAGCAGCCCACTAACTAGCTGCTGCACCAAGCAGACGTATATCAATCTGTGTTTAGGCTCCGTTTTGGGTAGATTTCTTGAGTTTTGGTGAGTGAAGAAGAATCTTGAGGCCGACATCATGTGGTCAATTAATGGATACGATCACGTTAAACAGAATGGGATCCATCTGAGTTAGCAGTAAGACCGTCTTTAAGGACAATGAAATAACGAACGGAGCACAGATATGTTGTCTCGTCAAATTAATGAATGAAACCAAACATATATATATATATATAGTCTTTGACTGCGCCAAAAGCAGCCAAAACGGTTTCAAGTCTGGCAAGGATATATATATATATATATATAGGATAGGACAAGATAGGCCTAGTAGTCTAGTACTAGGAGGAACAAACGACAAATCATGGACATGGCGGCTGGCTGGCCTTGTTGTTGAAACAGATAATATTTATTATTATAGGAAATTTTACGGAATCCAAAGCTATTGGTACTCTGTTGCAAAAGGTGTAATATATAAAGAGGAAGAAAAGCGTATTCGACACGCAAAGAATTTTTACTTTATAATTATGAGAAATTCCATTCAGAACCTAAAAATTTACTCTTCAAAATTCACGTTCCATCAAAATTTTCAATAATTTTAATATACCTCTTTTACTCCCACAACCCATAACAAACTCTCTTCTTCGATCACCTCTCATCCCCAATCATCACCTAAATATATAAATACACTCACGCATACTTATACATATATATATACACACAGCATGACCGCGGCCATGGCAACTGCGACCATGCAACCCAACGCGCACACACATATACACTCACACACTTATATAAATATATATAAACACACTCACACACACTTATATATATATACAAATTCAATGGCCGCGGCCATGGCAATCGTGGCCATGGAAACCCCCGCGCCTCGCAATGCGGTGATTTCTGCAATCCCCGCACCGCGAGGTGCGGGAGTTTTTGAAATCCCCGCACCTCGTGGTGCAAGGGTTTCAGCAACCCCCGCACCGCGAGGTGCGGAGATTTTAGAAATCTCCGCACCTCACGGTGCGGGGAATCAAGCCTTCCCCGACTGCTGGGAAGGCTTGATTAAATTTGTTTTATTTTATTTATTTTATTTTAATTAAATTTATTTTATTATAATAAAATAAAATAAAAAATAATATAAATAAATAAATTCTAAATATCTGTATTTTAAGTAATTATAAATTAATTAATTTTAAATTTTAAATCATTGTAATTAAGTGTTGAATTTTTAATACTTAAAAAAATTTAAAATTTATTTTATTGAATTACTTAAAAATATACATATCTAAAAATCCTATCATCATTTAAAATAATTTTTTTTAAATATATATATCTTTACCTAATTTAATAAGATAAATTTAAAAATCGTATCATCATTTAAAATATATTCTTTTTAAATATATGTAATTATAAAAAAAATATATTTTAAATGATTATAGAATTTTTAGATATGTATATCTTTAAGTAATTTAATAAGATAAATTAATTAATTTTAAATTCTTTTAAGTATTAAAAATTCAACACCATGATTTAAAATTTAAAATTAGTTAAATTATAATTACTTAAAATCCAGAAATTTAAAAATTATTTATTTGTATTATTTTATTATAATAAAAATTTTAATTAAAATAAAAATATAAAAAGTCTTCCCAACTGCTGGCAGTCGGGGAAACTTGGCTTTCCCAACTGCTGGCAGTCGGGGATTTCAACAATCCCCGCACCTCGCGGTACGGGGGTTGCTGAAACTCCCGCACCGCGAGATGCGGGAATTTCTGAAATCCCCGCACCTCGCGGTGCGGGAGTTGCTAAAAACCTCCGCACCGCGAGGTGCGAAGGTTTTCATGGCCGCGGCCATGCTTTTGTGTGTGTGAGTGTGTATATATATATGTGTGTGTGTATGAGTGTGTGTGTGTATATATATATATGTGTGTGTGTGTGGTGGGTTGCTGTGTGTATATATATATGTGTGTGTGTTTGTGTGTATATGATGTAGAAGGGAAAGAGAGATGCGAGATGATGGTCGGCAATGAGAGGTGATCGGAGAAGAGGGTTGGTTGTGGTCGTGGGGGGATAAAATAGGTATTTTAAAATTATTAGAAATTTTGATAGGACGTGGGTTATGAAGAGTAATTTTTCGGGTTCGCGATAGAATTTCCCTATAATTATATAACAACATATCTTTGATTTGTACAATACATTTCTTATTTTAACTGTATTAATTATTATTATTATTATTATACCTTTTAAAATTATATAAGGTACTTTTTTAGTAAGTGTCATATATATGTTATTCCGGCTATTTTTAACATCGGCGGATGCAATTAGTTGATCACGTCACAGTCTCTTACACACAAAAACAAGAGAGCTTTTCAATCCACATTTTTCTGCTGACTTTATGTGTATGGGATGGGTCCATGGATATGCATGCACCACAAGGAATGGTTTGCAGAGCTGGAATAACCTTTGAATGACGTGGATTATGCTATCTTTCACTAAGCAGGCCAATCCCCCCTTCCTGTGTCTCTCACAATCATGGGCCACATTCTATATTGTAAATAAATTAAAAGATACATATTTCAATCTGTTTTCATATCTCAGAGATCACTTGTGTTATGGAGGAGACATTGTTGGTACATGATTCTGTATAAAGATTTTGGGTAAGTATATAGTTTTTTATTATGCTTATTATTATGATTAAACAAGTCTCACTCACATGATTGTTTGAATTTTTTGTACAAAAATTCCGCTTGAGTAACTTTTCAACTTTATTTTCTTGATGGAATCAAAACTGGGAAAAGTGGCTCCCCATTAGCCTATGTGAGAGGGTTCCTTGTCACTGTCCCACAAAAGACTTGGGAATTTAATTTGCAAAATGGGAGAGAGAGAGAGAGAGTACTTGAAATTGAAGTTATGTTAATGACAAATGATATGACTAATTGCAAGCCATTAATTGACGAATAAATTATTTGTTTTTTTTTTATTGGAAAGTTATAAATTTAAAATTCTAAACTACAAAATGAAATTACACATAAATAGCATCCCACCCAATTAAATAGCAAATAGCAAAATAAGAGTAATGCTACTTACACATTCAAGTTGACACTCAGTTAATCAATTACCAATACACTCCATTAATTTATTATTTCAATAAATTATTAATACACCCTTTATTAAATTATTCAAGTAAATGATGTATTAGTAATTGATTAATGGAGTGTCAACTTGAAAAAAAGGTTTGTTATTGTTCCATTCTTTGTTTGTTTGTAGTTTCTAAGATGATAAAATTCATTTTAACATGATGTGGTAATCTCACTAAGGTAACGTTGAATTATTTTGATTTTAAATTTTAATTTTACAATATTACTTTTTTGGATGCATTAATTTTAATTATAGATATTCTAATTAAATGTTACAAGTTATTAATATTTTAGTATTACTTTGATTTTAATCACATGTTTAATTGAATAAGGTTTTGATAGCATAGTAAATTTAGGGTCAATGAATATGATTTAGGTAGATAATTTAGGAAATGAGTTCCTCGTGAGAATTCTCAAATCGTATGGGGGTTGATTTTCTTCAATCGAGTTTGGATTAGGGTTTAAGAAAAAGCTTGAGAATGACACTACCTAACCTTGACCTTGACCCACTCCATTATCATTTTTATGTTCCAAAAAAAGTTACTACACTTGTTACTTTATCCTATTTTCTCCTAAAATAATAATAATAAAAACCTACAACATTTTAAACCTTCCCCCATACTACCATTACAAATTAAAGTAAAATATAAGATGTTCGCATCTAGCATCGCAAGTAAAATAGTCAATCCCATGCCATTCTGGCAGAAACAGTCGAAATATCTAATTTGAAAGAGAAACGAAATGAAACACTTGTTATTTCTTTTCAAACAAGTTCTTGGGTCTTTCAATTGATATAAGTCAAAATGGTTCGAAATACTCATTTCAAGCTAGATACTGAAATGGCAACACAATTTTTAACTTTTACATTTTAAATTTGTTTTTTTTTTCCTATTTCTCAATCTTTTGTCGTTCTGAAGTCTCAACTTCTCATCTTTCCTTCTTCATTCGAGTTCTTCATCTGCGGATAAGAATGATGATTTTCACTTAACCTTTTTTTTTTTTTTTTCAACTTGTTTCTTGCTTTATTCTTCTTTTTCTCCTATCTTTTTCGTGCAACTGATATGGATACACATATAAGCCTCCAACACCTTAGGATGTAGACATGCAATTGATATGGATATACATATAAGCCTTTAGCACTTCAAGTTGCAAGTACACCTTACTTTCTTGTCGATGATCATAGAAAAAATATTATATTTTCACAAATAAAACATATTAGTACTT
Source organism: Diospyros lotus (assembly GCF_014633365.1). Lineage (NCBI taxonomy): Eukaryota > Viridiplantae > Streptophyta > Magnoliopsida > Ericales > Ebenaceae > Diospyros > Diospyros lotus. The sequence continues at coordinate 23,415,495 of NC_068348.1, forward strand.
GTAATCTCCAAGAAATCAAATGTATATTAAAATGAAATGCATCAAAGATTTGATTTGACAGCATTAAATGTTGTTTCAGACTTTATTAAATATAACCCAATAATTATAATTTTTAAAATTTAAGTTTCACAAGTTATATTACTTTATGTATTGTGAAAGGGTTACTCGAGTAATGTTCTAAACAAATTTAAATTTCACATTTGAAGACAAAGTTACTCGAGTAATATATATGAGTTATTCAAGTAAAATTTTAAGCATATTTTGAATGTTTTCAATCTACTCGAGTAATACATATCTATTATCTAACTAATTCTTTGAGACTTTCTATTTCTTTGTGTGGATTACTCGAGTAATAAATATTTGTTATTCAACTAATTCTTTAAGTTTTTTTGCTTCTTTGCAGGTTACTCGAATAATGTAAAATATTATTTGACTAATATTCTAAAACTCTCGTTACTTTACATGCTAGTTGAGTAATGTAAAGCATTACTCGACTAATTTTTTCTTAATACTTTGTAAAATTAATTTCTTAATGTAATTACTAAGTAATAGATTTTGATACTTGAGTAATATGTTCAAATGAAGGCAATATTCGATTACATATGATCTATTATTTGATGCTCGATTAAGTTTTCAACCTTCTTGATTTATTAGTAAAATATTCAAGTAATACGTCTCAGTACTTGAATAAAAACTTTGGTTGTATAATATTTGTCTTAGAATTTGTTGAGTGATATATTTTAGCTTGGGCAAGTATTTGAGCAATACTTTCTAAAGTCTTAATATTTGATTAATTTATTTGTTTAGTTTTTGATGCACCATCTCTTTGCTTTTAACACTTTGAATATCACTCAAGTTGTTATCGCGATCAAATTATGGACATCGAAAAAGTTCAACCGACTTTATTTCACAGCCTTTAAAATTATTTTGTTAAGCATTAAAACGTTGAGTTGTGAATCATACAACGGATTCAAGAGTTTCTAAACCTATCCTAGTTTATATGTCATATTTTAATTGGTCAAATAAATATGATATGTCAAAAATTAGCTAGTAAATATTAAAATTTAACTAAAATTTATTAAATTACTGAATTAGTCCAACGTTTCCCATAAATTATTACTTGGCCATTTATATTTCAATATTTTCTCGGAAAGAAAGCACCACAGAATCAGCCAATAAAATGGCTAAAATTGAGGCAGAGATGCGCCCCTTGACAACCCACCAACTTTTTAAACATATATTAATTATTTAATATAATAATGCTTTCTTTTTGTGAATTGAGATGGTTATTTTTAAATGGTCAAGTGGGCAAGTTGCAGCAACAAGAACGGCCCTTCGCCTACCAAAGAAAGGGGAGTCGCCATCGTGGACTTGTTTGTCCCTTTCAAATTAATTAACCCTTCCCTCCTCCTCCTCCTCCTCCTCCCATTCACGTGTTCTTCCCTTCCTACCCGCTACCCATCCATCAACTAGCCTCCTCATCATGGACCATACATACATACATACATACATACATAACAGATAACGTACGGTAACCCATGTATCCATCCATCCCCATCAAGCTCCCATATATGGGCAAGCAACTCATCTCATGTCATGTCAAATCCTTAAAAAAAAAAAAAAAAAAATCTCATTCCTACGGCCCAATCCATCCATACATCCAATCAAATCCATGCTCATGATCATGCTTGTGCATAGATATAGGATGTTAATCTGATATTTAATTGGGTTTTGCTTTGATACGTCGCATGCTCCGAATATACTGTGTTCGCTCGCTATCCATGAAAAGCCACACAATTGCTTTGCTTTTTTTTTTTTTCTCCTTATGATTTATTAATTATTATTTTATTTTATCCTATATATATATATATATATGCCTATCCTAATCCAACTGCCCAACATACGCATGTTATGTCATGTAGCCGTGCCATCCGTTACAAGTACGTCAACACCACCCCCCGCCCCGCCACCCCAAAACTTTGGCTTTATATCACTTAACCACTCTTGGTTTATAAAAATACAACTGTCTCCTTGACCTTTAATTCTATCTTTCTGGTGGCTCCTCTCTTAACAAAATTTTGAAAGTGATTATTTATATATATATATATATATAAATAGAGGGAATGGGTGTAACATTTTGTAGATTTTAAGGGGTAAATAATATATACACAATAGTTGAAGGGGGATTTATAAAATTTCTACTTGTTTGACGTTTTTAACACTTTATATTTATTATAGAAGGCATGTCAGTACAGCCTGTGCCCTACTCAATATTTCGTGCACAGACCACAGAGTATATGACCCCACATACATAATTCCTAAATCATACCTTAACAATAAAAAAAAAAATTATCAATTTGCATAATTACCAGAAAATTATCCTTTTTATTTTCATCTATTTCAATATAGTTTTGTTTATAAATATATTTTTGCAAGAATTGGGGCAGAGTAAGGGTGTGTTTGGATTTGAAATGGGTGAAAGCTGCATGTTCTGACATGGAGATGTGATAACCCAAATAAAAGATTCAGCCGGCAGCTCATTAACTAGTTGGAGATAATTTATTAATTATTATTTATTATTATTATTTAGCTCATCAAGATTTAAAAATAAAACCCTAAATTATCTAAACCCTCCATTTCCGCATATGATGCTGTGAGGGAGGCCCACCAAGCCTGGGTGGCCACCACCAAATGATTCCATTCATTGCCTGTACCTCTCTCAGCCGATCATCAAGTGTCCCCTGATTATCATCGCACGGTCCACAGCCTCCCTGATTGGTACTCATTCTTCCAACTGTGGGTCCAACCCCACAAGAAATCAGGGTTTTTTTTTTTTCCCTTTGATTTATAAATAAAAAATCATAAATATTATTTTTTAAATGTACATTAAATAAATACACCAAACATGTGTTATAATTTATAATTAACCACATAAGAATTTGTATATTTACTTATTCTAGAGATATTTGAATTCTAATCACTTGCAAGCAAGAGATAACGGGAGAGGATAAAATTTTGGAGAGAAGGGTTGGAACCTTAATGGGCACCACTTTTACTATTTTTTTTAGTATCAAACCAACTCTACAGATCTGTTCACGAAGAGCAATTAAGTATAAATAAAAAAGTTTACATGGCATCTTATGGAACATAAAATATAATACCAATACTGTACTAATTTAGTAGGGGCGGGGTAGAAAATGAAAAGCGAAAAGTGAGAGATGCAAATGTTCTTTTTAACCTTACACTGAGAATGGAATGGAATGGGATGGAAAAAGGAACGAAGTTGGCAGAAGAATGGGCAGGGTCAGAGGATCACCCACACACTGAAAGCTGCTGACTCTACTGTACCATTTCACGTTACATTGCCCTTGCACTGATAAGCTCTCTCTCTCTCTCTCTCTCTCTCTCTCCGTTTCTTTGTTTATATATGATAGTTCCATCTGAAGACAATCAGTCAACTGAGATACACAAGGCAAGTTATATTAGGCTTCTTAAGTAGTAGGGACCAAAGTGGCAGCCCCAATTGCCCCTGATTCCAATACCTTTTCCCTGTTTGTTTTTGGCAATCTTTTGTTTTTCTTTGACACCACCACTTTCCGGCTCTTAACCCACCTCAGCCAGCCTCCCACATGCCAATCCCAATCCCAAGCCATGACAGATATCATATCAGCTACAACTTTAGCTTTTTCTTTCTAATTCTGCAGATACATATGCAGTTTATTAATCTAAGCCCATCCTTACACCCAACAACCAAACAAAACCAAATTTGAAGAGTTCCACTCATTTGTTTTACATATACCATTACCCATAATTTGATTAGGAATCAGCAAAAACAAAAATTACAGTTTTTCACCACCAAAGAAAGATAAACTACACCATTGACCCGAATTTCAACATTTCTTTCTTGATTTTGTACACGTCATTCACAACCAAATGTGCCAGACTGCCAGTCCAGTCATTTCAGGTCGATTCCAAGAGCTGAAGAAGAAAGAGTACAACCCAGCGCCACGGAAAAGAAAGGAAATTGAGGAGGGAGGAGGGGGGAGAGAGAGAGAGAGAGAGGAGGGGGGGGGGGGGGGGGGGGGTTCTCAACCCTCAAATTATAAGCCACTGAAAATGGAAAAACAAAACTAAACTAAAAATCCCAGATTTTTCTCTTCTTGTTTCTTGCCGGTCGTCTTGTCTTGTGTAAACTCTTGTTGTATGAGATTGATCATTATTCACATCACCTGTGATTTGCCGCCGTCACCGTCACGGGCCAACCCTTCAGAGAACGTCGCCAGCTTCTGCAGGTTCAACTTCACCACCGTGTCGGCGAACAGACGCGTGTCCTCCTCCGTGTTTCCCTCCGGCACATCCACGACATACGATTCCAGAACGACGGTCCAGATCCTGCCGTCACGCTCGAACCCGTGCACCGTCGTGACGGACCGGTAATTCCGCAGCCGGTGCTCCCCCCCGATGATACTGAACCCGGTGACATGCCGGTCGTCGTCCAGTATGTCTAGCCGCTCGGTGCTGGTGGCCGCCGGCAACCCGGAGATGACGTTGACGTCCCGCGTGCATCCCACGATCATCTCGAATCCCTCCTTCACGACGCAGCTCTTGATGAAATGCTTGTAGGTCTGGGGCTTGTCGAAGCGCCGGACGACCGACCAGACGACGTCGGGCGGCGCGTGGATACGTTGCGAGAGGAGAGACGAGCATTGGCCGGAGACGAGTGGGTAGGCGTGGAACTCGGCGATGAGGGACTTCAACTCGTCGAACTCGTCCTGGGTCAGACCTGGCGGCGGGGTGAGGTGATGAGCGGTGGTAGTTCCCTCCGCCAGCCACGGGTCTTCCGCCGTTGACGAGGCCTCGCCTTTCTCCATTGCGGCATCCGTTGACGGAGAAAACAGAAGAATCCACAGAGAGAGAGAGAGAGAGGAGAGAGAGAGGAGGAGTGAGGCGAGTGCATTTGTTTACATAAAATGGGGAAAAAAAGTTGGGAATTTTTTATTTGGTTTGGGGGGTTAAATATAATAATACAATAATAGGGGGGTAATGAAGTAAATGATAAAAAAGGGGGGGTGTTGGAAAGGTGTCAACTTGGTGGTGTGACGACAGGTGGGTTTTGATGCCATGCCATGCCATGCCATGCCTTGGCAGGCTGAGCTGCAACAAAGCCAGCCGGCCGGCCTCATCTCATCTTGCACTCTACTCTCCACTCCATTATTATTTTCTCCACTTTCTGTAATTTTTTTTAATTATTATATATTCTATCATTAAAGAATGTAAATTTGTTGTATATCTTGAAATTTGGTTTGAGTAAAAAATATGGATGAATTTAGCTAAGCTTTGTAATGGTTAATGAATTCATAAAAGAAGTGGTTCGTTGGTCAATTGGAAATAATAGGCTTTGGCAACCCACCCACCCAGGGTTTCTCTTTCCCTCTCCCTTCTTCTATCTTCATTTATAATTAAATTAGATATTATAGATCTGGATTTACAGATCTGGACCAGATCCATGAAATTTATTTATATTTTTATATATTTTTACACATATATAAATAAATGTGTATATGCATAATATGTAGAATCAATTAATAATTGCCCAGAATACAGATGGGTTGGTGGTGGTGGAGATTGAGAACGTCGTCGTAGAGATCCAAAGCTGGGGAGCCATGGAAACAACCATTTTTTAATCAAATGGTGACTAAATAAAGTTAATAATTACATAAAATGGTGACAAAATTAAATATTACTGTTTTAATTATCTGAGGTAATAATTATTCCATGTTTGACGAAATAAGATATTACTTGATGTAAAATGCTAAATGACTAATTTACCCATTGATTATAAAAACATTTTTAAAAATTTTTAATTACAAAAGATATATTTTAATTTTAAAATGTTTTCTAATTTTTTGGGTTTTATAATTTATTCATAATCTATGGTACCAACCATCATAATTATAATTTATAGATAAAAATATAGATATATTATATTATACCAAAATTAATGAATTAAGCTGATCAAAAAATTAAAATTAAGAACAAAAAAGGGAAATGGCAAATCAGTGGGGTGCAATCGAAAATGGGCAGGAATCGAAAGATGGAGTTATTGGGACGGATGGAACCGAAAGGACACCGCTGGCAGTGCAAATCGGTGGCGGTGGGAATCAGACCGGGGGGAAGGATATAAACACCAGAATTAACCTCTAATTACTCACTTTTTAAGCTTTTGTTACTAAATTAGAAATTAGGGGAATTTTTTTCTTCCTCCTCAGTTCATCTAATGCTTATCCTTCCTTCTTTTGAAAAAATGCAATCATTTATTTTAAAATCACGATTAAAATTAATAATCGAGTTTTAATATATTTAGACCAAATCTTAATACTATTACCATTTTATACTCTTTTTAAATCGTCTAAAGTGCACCCTTAAGCTAAAAAGATTTTTAGAATTTTTTTATATAATTTTTATTCAATATCCAATCAAAATCAAATATTTAAAATACTCGAATCATCATCAAAATTCATGAAAAATTAAGAACAACAAGAAAAATCATAAAATAACCTTATGTAAAAATATCAATTTCATATAATGCTATTTGAAATAAAGTTAATCATTGCAACATCATTCTTATTATTCTTTATTTAGAATATTTAAATAACTCTCTACATTTTTATGAGAATCATATCTTATTGAAAAATTCACTCGATTCGATGAGACATGATAATCATATCTTGTTGAAAAATTCACTCGATTCGATTAGACACATTATATCCAAAATTTATTATTAAGATTTGAGTTTCTCAAATTTAACTCTAAGTTAGTTGGTCTAATCAAGTGGCTATACTACTCAATTGCATGAAACGAATCATATATTTTTTTTCAAAAAAAATTGAGTGGAACCAAGTTTTCTAGAGATTAGACTTGTTTAAGTTTTCTTGTGATTCAATACAATATCTACCATTCCCAATAAGCTGTCAAAACATATTGGTTTGTACTAGTGTTTTATTTTAAATAAATGGATTTTATAAGGAAATTTATAACTAAATGTAAAAAAAAAAAAAAAAAATCCTTTTCAACATTACAGTATAATTTTTGTAAATATATAGTTGATGACCTAAGAATATGTTAGAAACTTCGCTTTAAGCCAAACAATAAATACTATTAAATATAGACATTTGTCGATTTTTCATTTAAAACATTTATAAAAAAGTTACTTTACATCTCAACTTATCAATGATTTATATATTATTATATAAATTTTTTTTATACAAAATCTTATCAAAATGAAACGTATATAGTTTAAAAATTTACAAAAATATAAATTCCCTCCAACGTCTCTCTCTCTCTCTATATATATATATATGAAAATTTTGCTCATACCCCCTGCCTTAATTTACTGTAAAAAGATTTATAACCTCCTCCTCTTCTTCTTCTTCACTAAGCCTGTTCTTTCTTCTATTCTTCTCACCTTGATCTCATCCTCATGTTTAGTCACCAAGGACTTGAGATCACCCCTTTCTTTTTAAGGGTGAAAAATATCTTTCCACTCCTATTTATAAGCGAAAAATATTATTGGTACATCTTTGTGTATTCTTTAGGTTACATAAAGGTGTACCAATGACAAAAAAAACCCCATTAGACGCATAGAGGCGAGTGAGGCGCATGTGAGGCGCAGAGTATTTTAGTCATAATACCCTCTTATGTAGTCAAAATATACAAAATGATTGTACATCTAGTATGATTCTTTATAAATTATCCAAGTATGGTGCCTACTTTACCTCCTAAAACTAACTTGCTAATAAGATAAAAGATTTTTTTTCTTTTACCCATTATTTTTTCAATTTAAGTAGCACTTATTAATTAAGATATAGATTAAAAAAAGTGAGATATAAAAATTATTCTAAACAAAAATTCTTTTTCATTATATTTGTTAAATTTATATAGCGACCCTTGAAAAAAAATCATGTGACTTCTTATATGAACTTTTTTAGATAAATTTTTCTCTCTCCCTCCACATAAATTTATCTTGATCATTACAAATAAGAAAAAAAATAATATATATATCTTCTAATATATTCCAAAAAATTTAACAAACAGATTGATAAAAATCTCATACTATTTCTCAACCTTATTTTGATCATTTCATATATTAATTTAGAAAGTATTATAACTTATCTTACTTATTTTAACAAATACTAGTTTAGTAAAAAAAATTATTTATTTATTATTTTATTTTTTTTTGACAAAAACTCCTTTTGAAGTCGATGAAATATGGCTTCCAATCAATCTCCTTTTAAAAAAGGTTACTTAAAAGATAGTTATTCCTCGTTAGGAGCAACGTTGGTGAAAAGGGGTCACGAGGTACTTTCCACCATGTCTATATATATTTTAAATTTTATTTTTATTTTTCTTATTCTTTCTCTTTTATATATGTTTTCTGTTTTTTTCTCTCTCCCTATATTATTTTTATCTTTTTCTTTATATATATATTTTAGTTTTGTTTTTTCTTCATATATATATATATATATATGTCCACCTACCATTTTAACTAGCTTCTTTGATCAGGCGTTCCAGTTCTTAATTTCACACATTTTTTACATATTTACATATTCAACCATTATTTTAGTTAATTACTTTACCATATCCAATATCAATTTAATTTCTCACGTATTTACTAAATTAAATAAATATTCAAGTCCCACTATTTCATAAGGTTAAATAATATTAGATTATCAATTATCTTATTTTGAATCCAATTTTTACAACTTCTAGTTAGGAAATAATTCAAAAAATTATTTTCTCATAACCACTTAACTATCCAAAATTAATATTCTAAAATTTTATAAAATTTTGAAATATAACACAACCCCTCGCCATTGATGGAAACAATCATCTGATGATTTGCGATGTTCGAAATAATCAATGTAATAGCAAGTGAACATGTTTAGAGATGATGGTCATGTTCATAGTGGAAGATCGACAAAGGTGTTGAGTGTGAGTGTAAGTGTGTGTGTATTTTCTCTATCCTATATCGGTGGATTAAGGGAGATTTTAAGAGGATATATACCCCTCTTTTGTACATGAGTTTGGGTCTCAAAGGGCAGTCAGATTTTGCAAGCAGGCAAGCCCTTGCTTGTATGCTCAAGCAGTCGTTTTTCTGGTCAGTTCGATTCAATTCAAAATAATAATAATAATAATATATTTTTGCTACCCAATATTTATTTTAATATTATTTTTGTAATCCGATCAGCTTTTTCGGATTTTACTCCAACCAGTTTGCTGATTGGGATTCTCAACATATGTCATCCCTAATTGTATCAAGTCCTTCAGTCCCAATCCCATCCCACACCCGGAAAGCAAGTACCTATTAGAGTTCTACCTGCTCCGATTCTTCGAGGTTACTAATCCACCAGAGATGACCATTTAATCCTGCTGAGACAGTCACCAGAGTCTACGTGCCACTGGTGCAGGATGATTCTATCTTCAAGACAACACCTATGCGTGACTCAGTCGTTTTTGTCCCTCTGTCGTTCTAGTAAATCATTTCCGACAATAACAGTTGCAATGTTCATCAATTTATTGTTGTATTATCCTTGTTGTATACATAAAATATTGCGAATAATTCCAATAATTTGAAGACAGATACTAATTGCAATGGCCACCGACACTATTGTTGCTGATAATATACCCTCTGCCTCTGCTATTGCTCTGACCCCTGTTTTAGCCATTACTTCGACCACTGTTCCTGCTACCACCATTGCTATTGTTGTCGGACTGACTGTCGCCAAGGCGACTCCTCATGTTGAAAAATCACAGCAGTTCAACGGCGAGGACTTCAAGAGATGGTAACAAAAAATGATATTTTATCTCACCATGTTGATTCTAACTCACATACTTAAGGAGTGTTTGGTCATTCTTGAGGAAAACATCACTACGGAGACTAAAGCTGCCAAGGAGGCTTGGTTGTATTCTAACTTTCTTTGTCAAAACTATATATTGAGTGGACTGGCAAACTTACTGTATAATGTTTATTGCACTATCTATCAAATGTCTAAGCAACTGTGGGAAGCTTTAAACAAAAAATACAAGTTAGAGGATGCCGGCACCAAGAAGTTTCTTGTGAGGAAATTTTTAAACTTCAAGATGGTTGATACCAAGTTGGTAGTTAACCAAATGGAAAAGTTGCAAGTCATTATTAATGATTTGCACAGTGAGGGAATGGTCATTAATAAACCATTCCAAGTCGTTGTTATGATTGTGAAATTTCCACATTCGTGGAAAGACTTCAAGAACTATCTCAAGCACAAGCAAAAAGAGTCGTCCATGGAGGATCTAGCTCTTAGACTCTACATTGAAGAGGATAACATAAATAGAGATAAAATATCTCACAAGTTTGAAGCTAGGGCTAACATAGTTGAGGCTTCAAGGTCCCAACCCAAGAGGCAACAAGCTAAGAAGAAAAATGAGCACTTGGGTCCTAAGAATAATGCTATTAACAAATGCATCCAAGGCAGTTGTTGGGTGTGTGGAAAGACGGGTCATAGAGCTACTGATTGTACACACAAGAAGGGACAAAGCTTTGGCAACTACCAACGCAAAACCAAGCCTAGTCAGGCCAATGTGATGGAAGATGACAACTTTGTTAAGGTCGCCTCTGATGTCTGCATGGTTTCAGACAACAAGGGCTAGTGGATTGACATTGGGGTCACGAGGCATATTTGTGGGGATACGTCTCAGTTCAAAGGCAAGGTCTTATTGAAATGGATATCTGGTAAAAAACTTACCCTCACTGATGTTTGTATGAGACTGAAATTCAAAAGAATCTAGTTTCTAGAATCCTATTAAACAAAAATGGGTTCAAGCTTGTATTTGAGTAAGATAAATTTACTCTAACAAATAGGGGTATATATGTGGGAATGGGCTATATGCATGATGGAATGTTTAAACTTAATGTATTAGCCCAAGTTCCTAAAATTAATAATAAAAATACATTTTCTATTTATATTGTTGAGTTGTGTGATGTAAGGCATTCAAGGTTAAGGCATGTCAATTATCGATCTTTACAAAGGATGATATATTTAGGACTATTGCCTAGTTTTAGCATTGATACAAGACACAAATGTGAAGTTTGTGTTGAATCAAAGTTTGTAAGAAAGTTGTTTCCACCTGTGGAAAAGAAATGACGAATTACTTGATTTAATTCATAGTGATGTCTATGACATGAAAAATACTCCTACTATAGGTGAAAAAAAAATACTTTGTCACATTTATTGATGATTGTAATAAATATTGCTATGTATATTTATTACATAATAAAGATGAGACCTTAAATGCTTTCAAAATATATAAAGCAGAAGTTGAAAATTAACTTGGAAAAAAAGTAAAAGTGTTGAGATCTGATAGATATGGTGAATATGAATCATCATATCTTTCTAAGTTCTGTGAGGTTCATGGTATAATCCATCAAACAATAACACCTCATACACCACAAAAAATGGTGTAGCTGAAAGAAAGAATCGAACTTTAAAGGATATGGTTAACTGCATGCAAAATAGTTCGTGTTTGCCCCATAATTTGTGAGGGGAAGCATTGCTTATTGCAAATCTAATATTGAATAGAATTCCACATAAGAAGATTGACAAGTCTCCTTATAAAGTGTGAAATGGGAAACAACCCTCCTACAAAATCCTCAAAGTGTGGGGGTATCTAGCCAAGGTGCAATTTCCTTTACCAAAAAAGACTAAACTTGGACCTAAGACTATTGATTGTGTTTTTATTGGCTATGCTTTGTATAGTGCGACCTATAGTTTCTAGTAGTAAAATCAGAAATTCCTGATATTAATAACAATACCATTATGGAATCTATTGAAGTTGAGTTCTTTGAGAATATATTTCCTTTTAAGGAAGAAAGACATAATAATGGTGGTACCAAAATGAATTATAAAGCAAGTTCTTTGAAAGGTCAAGATGATCAAGAAAATGAAATTGAACCTAAAAGAAGCAAAATAGCCAAGAGTCGCCTCATTTGGACCAAATTTTATAACTTATATGTTAAAAGATGAGCCTCAAACCTTTAATGAAGCTATGTTGTCATCTGATGCTCCATATTGAAAAGAAACTATCAATAGTGAGATAGAATCCATTATGCAAAACAAGACATAGGTATTGGTGAACTTTACCTCCTAGAAGTAAACCAATTGGATGTAAATAGATCTTCAAAAGAAAATTAAAGGCTGATGACACTATTGATAAATATAAGACTCGCTTAGTAGCTAAGGTTATCGTTAGAAAATGACTAAGATTTCATCGATACCTATTCCCCAGTGACGAGAATCACGTCTATAAGGATGTTGATTATCGTTGCAACTTTACATAATTTGGAAATTCACAAAATGGACGCAAAGACTGCATTCTTGAATGGAAGAAATCTATTTGGAACAATTTGAAGGGTTTGTTGTAAAGGGATATGAAAAGAAAGTTTGTAAACTGATAAAGGCTCTTTATGGGCTAAAACAAACACCCAAGCAATGGCATGAGAAGTTTGATCATACTATGCTATCAAATGGGTTTAAGATAAATGAGTGTAATAAATGTGTTTATGTTAAAAACATAAATCTTGAATGTGTCATTATGTGCTTGTATGTAGATGATATGTTGATAGTAGGCACTAACAGAAGTGTTATAGAATCCACAAAGAAGATGCTGAATTCTAATTTTGACATGAAAGACCTTGGTCTCGCTGATATTATTCTTAGAATTTGAATAACAAGAAATTCTGAAGGATATATACTTTCTCAATCGCACTATATAGAGAAAGTGTTGAGAAAATATGGTCATTATGAGAGTAAGCCAACAGTTACTCCATTTGATCTAAATTCTAAGTTGAAAAAGAATAATGGTGAAGATGTATCTCCTCTAAAATACTCTAGGGTCATTGGGAGTTTGATGTACATAATAAATTGTACAAGACCTGATATTACCTACTCAGTAAGTAGGTTAGCAAGATACATGAATAATCATGGACATGATCATTGGGTTACACTAGTTATGGTACTTAGATACTTAAAGTACATACTTGACTATGGACTAAATTATACGAGGTATCCACTGGTACTGGAAGGATTTAGTGATTGTCGTTACGAAAAATACAACAATTAGATTTTATGACGTGGGACCAACTGTTGTAGGCATTTGAGTTTGGTGTCTAATGAAATAAGGTTGCCACAAGGAAAGTTATCGCAAGGACGTTCGCCACAAAAGATTTTGCCACAAGGAATTGTCCACAATGATGTTTTCCTTAAGGATCTTACCGCAAGGAAGTTCACCTCAAGGAATTTTACCACAAGGATGTTTGCCTTAAGGATCTTGCCGTAAGGATATTCACCTCAAAGATTTTTGCCACAAGGATCTTGCCGCAAGGAAGTTCGCCTCAAGGAATTTTGCCACAAAGATGTTTGTCTTAAGGATATTTGCCTTAAGGAATTTTTCCTCAAGGATCTTGAATAAGGATATTCGCCTTAAGGATTTTCGCCACAAGAATCTTGCTGCAAGGATGTTCGCCTCAAGGATCTCGCCACAAGGATGTTCGTAGCAACGATATCTGCCTCAAGGGTTTTCGCCGCAAGGATGTTCGCCTCAAGGAACTTGCGCAAGAATGTTACCCTGTTGATACTTGAAAATGGGTTAGAAGGCTTGCGGGAATCCTCGACCGTGATGACCCTTCGATGCCTAAGTCAGTACCGGATAAAGATAATTGTTAACAAAAAAACCCTAAAAACGTAGCTAATGTGTCAGAATTTTATCGAATTTGGAAGTCATTTTCAATGTCATGTACCTGCGTATTTATAGGGTGCAATTCCCAAGGCTGTTAGGTGTTGACACTTGTCAGTTGTTGAGTAGGGGTCTTGGTTTTGCTGAGAGGAGGCCCTTGTCGCGAGGATCACCATGCCACAAGGTCCTTGGCCATAAGGCCACATTACCACAAGCCTTCTTGTCGCTAACCTTCTTGCCCCGAGCCACCATCCAACGCCTCAACCCTTTGCTATAAGCCTCATTGTCGCAAGCCACTGTGCAACACCTTTGCTCATATCCCACAAGGCTCATTACTACTAGCTACTTTATCGAGAGCCATTTTGCCGCAAACCTCCTTTGCCATAAGCCACCATGAAACACCATTGCCCTTATGTCGCACGACTCTTTGCCGCAAGGCTCCCTGCCCCAAGCTCCCTTGCAACGCCCGCTCTTGCCACAAGGCTTCAGCCGCAATTCTCTATGCCATGAGGCCTTCTTTTTATGCGTCTTAGAGCACACTACTGCAAGGTTTGGCCTTGCCATGAGGCTTGGTTTGGTTGCGAGCCTTATCCTTGCCGCAAGGCCCGACCTTTCTGATTAGTGGTTAATTTTATAAAAAATTTGTTATAATTATACCCTTCTTTTGATCTTAAAAATGGTTTAAATTAGATATTAATATATATTTTATGGTTATATGCAAGTTTAAATTGAAAGATGAATGAAATGAAATTCTAAAGTAAATAATAATAATATATAAAATTATATATAATACATATACATCATTATATGCATGCATGTAATATATATATATAATATAATCTAATATATATATGTGCCATGTGTAATACATATATATAATATATAATTTATTAATAACATTAAATTATTTTTATTTTTTTTTAGGCATGAAGAATTCAAGCCCATGAAGAATTCAAATCCATGAAGAAATCAAACATATGAAGAAATCAAGCCCATGAAAAATTAAAGTCCATGAAGAATTCAAGCCCATGAAGAATTAAGGCCCAATTTGAGCAACCCATGGAAGATATTATTTGGAGAAGGCCCAAGGATTATTTTTAATCCTAATAAAGATTAAAAACTAATTTATAGAAATCTATTTTTATTTTTTATGTGAGAGCTTTATTAGGTGTGTTTTTTAGCTAAAATCCATTTAACTATTAGGTGGATATTATAGCTAAAATCCATTTAACTTTATGAGTGCTTTATTAGGTATGTATTTTAGTTAAAATTCATTTAATATTAGGTGTGTATTATAGCTAAAATCCATTTAACTTTAAGTGTGTGAGTGCCCATTAGATATAATTATGTCTAGTTGAATAATTGAAATTGTGTGGTTTGTATTGCATCTTGTGGCCTATAAATAGATCACTTGATTGCATTTGTAAGTGTGATTATTATTCTTGAATAAAAGTTTAGTTGTTTCCTTATAATTCTCTCTTTGAGAATTGTTCTTGTTCTTTCTCATTTTCTTTAGTACTTTCTCTTATAATCTTACTTTTTTTCTTTCTTCTTTTAAATTCTTATGTCATTTATTATTACTTTATTATTCACCGCCTAAATGACCGGTTAATTTGTGCCTTTAAATTTCTGTAATTTTAATTCTTGTCATTTAATTATTCACCGCCTAAATGGCCGGTTAATTTGTGCCTTTAAATTTCTGCAATTT
Source organism: Diospyros lotus (assembly GCF_014633365.1). Lineage (NCBI taxonomy): Eukaryota > Viridiplantae > Streptophyta > Magnoliopsida > Ericales > Ebenaceae > Diospyros > Diospyros lotus. The sequence goes on from NC_068348.1 coordinate 23,430,970, forward strand.
TAATTCTTGTCATTTAATTATTCACCGCCTAAATGGCCGGTTAGTTTATGCCTTTAAATTTCTGCAATTTTAATTCTTGTCATTTAATTATCCACCGCCTAAATGGCCGGTTAGTTTATGCCTTTAAATTTCTTGTCATTTAAATTCTGTTATTTAAATTACGTCATTTAAATTTATGTCAATTAACTTTCAAATAAAAATGAGTAGTTAAATCTAATCTTGGGTTAAGGCAAGGACAGTGTCCAACGCCAATGATTCCCAAAGAAAGCTGCGCTTTAAATAAGTAACATTAATTTAAATTTCAGTATGAGTGTGTATTAATTATTAAAAAATCACTAGGTTTGGATTGGAGCGTAAGCCTAACTTAGAGCTTTCATGCCATGTATGAGAGTTACTAGAACTGGAAACGCTATCATACCTAAACCCAGATGATTAATTTAGTTGTTTTGTGTATTAATTGCAATTGGATTTATGGTGGTTGCTTAAATTAGAATCTCGCATATCATGTATGGGGATTGCTTAACCTAGAACTATCATCATCTCTAATTGCATTTAATAACAAACCCTCATATCTGAAATTAAATTAATGTTGCTAATTTTTTATGCTAAAATTTGGGAATCAACGGGTTGGTACTGAAATTGTCTTAACTCAAGCACTGTCCAAATTCATATTTTTACGTTTAATGTTTATTTCAATTTCTGCCTTACTTTATTTTCTAGTATCTGTTGTCTAAAAAAACTCATAAAAAAACCTTGTTGCCAATTTGTCCAAATGCGTGTGCGTGTGCGTGTGTGTGACATTCTTTTTCTTTTGCCATAAATAAATCTCTCAGTGGACGACCTGGATTCATCCAGAAAATATAAATTTAAATTTGGACTACAACTGCACTCGTACACTGGCGAGTATAAACCTCTCACTAAAATAAAAAAAAAATATAAAAGTTTTATTATGATTTGTTCTTATTATGTTTTAATTGCAGGGTGAGAGTGCAGTCACTTTCCATGTAGGAGCACATTGTCGCTAGGGTGCTTGGTGCAGTGTGCTTGGCTTTGTCGAGAGAAAACTTAGGCTTTGCCATAAGACCCATCTCCGCCACAAGGTTTACTCTGCTGCGATGATTCATCTTAAGGCACATTGTCGCGAGGTCCCTTTGCCACGAGGTTTTGTTATGTCGAGATGATTTCTCTTAAGGCGCATTGCCACAAGCCCTATTAGTGCCGAGATGATTCGTCTTAAGGCACACTACCACAAGGTCCTTTTTCCACAAAGCCTTGTTACACTGAGATGATTTGTCTTAAGGCATATTGCCACAAGGTCTTGTTCAGAGATTATTTTGTTTCAAAAAATTCCATTTTTCTGTAGGTGGTACAACAAATTATTTTGCTTCAAAAAATTCCATTTTTTCGTAGGTGGTACAACAATTGCCCTCTACTTTTTTTTTTTTTTTTTTTTTGCCTTTAGGTGAAATGGAAGAGTAAAAAAGTTTCCTAAACCATTGCCAATCACTCAAGATGGGAAGGTCCTTGTCGCGTTGTCGGGCTATTACTCGGAATAAAGGGCTAATCATGTTGATAAAGGGATTGTGCGAACTGCGTTGCAAAGCTATTAGGCGGGACAACGGGCCAATCATTTTTTAGGGATCAATTGTGTGAATTGCATTGCCGGATCGATAAGCAAGAAAGTGGGCCAATCATATTGACGAAGGGATTGTACAAACTACGTTGTCATGCTGTTAGGCGGGATAACAGGGCAGTCGTTTTTTAGGGAGTGATTGTGCAAATCTCGTTGCTAGGTCGATAGGCAAGACAACGGGTTAATCGTATTGATAAAGGGATTGTGCGAACTGCATTGCCAAGCCGATAGGCAGGACAATAGGCCAATCATATTAACGAAGGGATTGTGTGAACCACGTTGCCGGGCCGTTAAGTGGGACAATATGCCAAATTAATTCATTAACCCACTAAATTAACTATTAAATTAACTTATTACTAAACAAAGTATTTCTCCTAAATTGTTTAATGAGAGTTACCACACTGCCAAAATCTCTTCCTTAAGCTCACAGCCAACTCCTTCCAAAGTCTCTTTGCCTTTGTTTCCCTTGATATCAATTTCACAACAACTCTTCTATTTATACTCAAATTTGTAGCTTAGTTCACTGCGAATCTTTGCCATGATTTTGCTTAAATTACTCACCCCAAAGCTTATCATTTGGTATCCCATTTATTGTAATAACATCATTTCATTCCTCAATCTCACAGGGTGCAATTGCATCAAAATCTGGAAAAAAAATAGGCTTTGGTGGACAATAGCAAAGGTAGCCCCAACGACTGCCATGTGGCATGACAAGGGTCATGTGTGCGCATGGGCGCTACCAGGTGCCCTGAAATGGCGTCGTTTGGCGTTTGGCTAGGGTTTAATCTCGCGACCTCGCCCCAGCCTTCTCGCTCACGACTATCCGCGCTAGCCATCACTCTCAATTAATATTGCACTTGCTTTATATTTATAGTGTTGTTGCTCCAATTTTCATTATTTCACTTATGCCCCAAAACTTTTTCAAAAATTCCTCCAATTCCTAAATAAGAAATTATCTTAATCCCCAAAAATTTATTAATTATTTCTCAAGTTCGCCAATCATTAGTAAACCATAAATAGATTATTTCCCATAAACCACCCAAAATCACTTTTTATTATCATATTTTTCCTTCCACAATTCCACAAGTAAATTTTTATACCTCCATAAAGATCCTCGATCAGATAAAACCATCAACAATTTAATTCTAGGATTAATTACTATTATTCCAAAATACAAGGCATTATAGTGTTAGAGGTAATATTGATATCTTGGTACAAGAGGAGTAGTGATAAAATACTCTTAATCAATTTTTATCTATATGAGAGTAGAAGTGAGTCGTTTCTATGAGAACTATTTAAATGGCTTGGGTTCTCTAGAGCTCTCATGAATTTAGGATGTTGTTCAAGATCAAAATGGACATAACCGTATAGAACTCAAAGGTATAAAATGAGTTATGTGTGATGTTTGTTGTCTGTTGTCTCGATTTACCATATGAATGATAGTTCAAGAGCTGCCTTCACAATTTATCCGGTAAGTTCGATGGATACTAACTAAGAAAGGTTCAAGTTAAAAAAATACCTTATCTGATGCATAACTTGTCTATTTGCTCTCTGTGATATCATGTCGATTTGTTTGTTTTAGTTCACTTATACTCATGTAGGGGATTGTTGAGTGTGAGTGTAAGTGTGTGTGTGTGTGTGTGTGTGTGTTTTCTTTATCCCACATCGATGGGTTAAGGGAGATTCCAAGGGGATATGTATATAGCGTCGTCGATCCCACATTCGGGGTGTCATCGTAACCCACGGTTATAGCCACGACCACCAGTTAGATTTTTAAAGGTCAGCTATGCCCCTACAAGTTAGGGTGCCTTGAGTGGGATCTAGGTTCTACCGCATTCGCTTGCAGAGAACCAACCCCTAAAGAAAAATAGCAACGGAGGGCACTCAAATCCGATTGGGCTACTCGTTTGATATTCTCATAACTGTTACAAAGACATGATGAGATCATAAGAGCAAATTTACATAAAATCTATAATTTATTAGTAAATAGTAAAAATTCTAATTTCACTACAGGATCTATTTGTTCTACACACATAAAATAAAAAACATGATAATGCACTAAATAAACCCATAAATATCAAAATTCCTCTCATGACTCATCAACTGCATTTACCGACAATGCATCCACCATTATCAATTTTCCCTTTCTAGAACCCGAGCCATCTATATGGTTAGTGATAAGGGGTGAGTCCTACGACTCAGTAAAAGCAATATATAAAATAAAAAAATCATAAATTAATGAAAAACATAAAAAAAATATGGAATGAATCATGTATACAAGGCCCGTCCACTTCATCCATCTCAAACTCTTGGTGACCTCATATGATTTTCCCCAGGCCCCTAACACAAGCTTCGTTAGCCCCAAATCATAGCCTCAAGGTTAGGCATTCCCCTATCATCATATGCAAGTCATGACAGAATAATTAGCACATAAAACATATAAACCCTTACTGTAATAGTATTTACTACATTCCCTGAAAGATTTCTTTAATCTATTAAAAATCACGAATGCACGCCTCGAAATCCTCTAACAAAAATTAAACACAATAAGATAAAAGAATATATTACTAAAAATTAACTTTTATCCAATTTCATACTTAACTCACATTGATTATTTCTTTCTTCCAATCTCTCTCTTAAACAATTTCTCGAATCTCCAATCCCTCATATTTATAGGAAATTTATTTAAGATTAATATAAATATAATTAAATCCTCACCTAATTCCATCATTATGTCCATCTTTTTTTGAATTAATTATTCTGATTCTCTTATTATTTATTCAACGCACTAGCCTATTTCTTCAACCCAAACTCACATGGCAGACAAACCAGCCCACTAAATTGCCATGTGGCAGCGTGTGATTGGCTAACACGTTGCCCCCACCCCACATGGCCGCACATGGCCCTATGCCAGCCCGCGCCAGTGCTTCCTCGCGCACCCGCACATTGTCGCATGCACTTGTGGGCCCGCATGGCCCTGCGCCCTCTAAAAATATTTTGCAATTGCCTCTCAAATCTCGAACCCAAGACCTATTGTTCTTTTGCAAATGCGTGTGTGACCACTCCATCTACAAGCCTTCTTATTAATATATATGCACCAATTAATTATATACTAATACTAGCTCCATTTGCTAAAAAAATAAATTCTAACATTTCACTCCCCAAGGTTTGAACCCACAACCTACCTCCTTGTTTTAGGAGTAAGTAACCACCAAGCTACAAGGCTCCTTATTTACATATTTGTAAAGATTAATCTTTATACTAAACCAACTCCTATAAAATCACTAATAAATCATAAATAAATCATTTCAAATATATAAATTAATGATTATTTTTTTTAAATATCGGGATGTTGCAATCTTCCCTTCTTAATAAATTTCGAACTCGAAATTTTTGAACAATCATTTATATCACAAATAAACATTCAAAATTAACCACAATTCTCAAATAAATAAGGATATTTCTCCCGTATTTTCTCCTCCATTTCCCACGTCGCTTCCCGCTCTGAGTGTTAACTCCATTGCACTTTCACCATGGGAATGACCTTATCCCATAATTGATGATCTTGGCGATCCAATATTTTCACCAGTGACTGCACTCTCACCCTGCAATTAAAACACAATAAAAACAAATCATAATAAAATTTTTATATTTTTTTTATTTTAGTGAGAGGTTTATACTCGCCAGTGTACGAGTGCAGTTGTAGTCCAAATTTATATTTATATTTTCTGGATGAATCCAGGTCGTCCACTGAGAGATTTATTTATGGCAAAAGAAAAAGAATGTCACACACACGCACACGCATTTGGACAAATGGACAACAAGATTTTTTATGGTTTTGTTTTTAGACAACAGATACTAGAAAATAAAGTAAGGCAAAAATTGAAATAAACATTAAACGTAAAAATATGAATTTGGATAGTGCTTGAGTTAAGACAATTTCAGTACCAACCCGTTGATTCCCAAATTTTAGCATAAAAGATTAGCAACATTAATTTAATTTCAGATATGAGGATTTGTTATTAAATGCAATTAGAGATGATGATAGTTCTAGGTTAAGCAATCCCCATACATGATATGCGGGATTCTAATTTAAGCAACTACCATAAATTCAATTACAATTAATATACAAAACAACTAAATTAATCATCCGGATTTGGGTATGATAGCGTTTCCAGTTCTAGTAACTCTCATACATGGCATGAAAGCTCTAAGTTAGACTTACGCTCCAATCCAAACCTAGTGATTTTTTAATAATTAATACACACTCATACTGAAATTTAAATTAATGTTACTTATTTAAAGCGCAACTTTCTTTGGGAATCATTGGCGTTGGACACTGTCATTGCCTTAACCCAAGATTAGATTTAACTACTCATTTTTATTTGAAAGTTAATTGACATAAATTTAAATGACGTAATTTAAATAACAGAATTTAAATGACAAGAAATTTAAAGGCATAAACTAACCGGCCATTTAGGAGGTGGATAATTAAATGACAAGAATTAAAATTGCAGAAATTTAAAGGCATAAACTAACCGGCCATTTAGGCGGTGAATAATTAAATGACAAGAATTAAAATTGCAGAAATTTAAAGGCACAAATTAACTGGCCATTTAGGCGGTGAATAATAAAGTAATAATAAATGACATAAGAATTTAAAAGAAGAAAGAAAAAAGTAAGATTATAAGAGAAAGTACTAAAGAAAATGAGAAAGAACAAGAACAATTCTCAAAGAGAGAATTATAAGGAAACAACTAAACTTTTATTCAAGAATAATAATCACCTACAAATGCAATCAAGTGAGCTATTTATAGGCCACAAGATGCAATACAAACCACACAATTTCAATTATTCAATTAGACATAATTATATCTAATGGGCACTCACACACTTAAAGTTAAATGGATTTTAGCTATAATACACACCTAATATTAAATGGATTTTAGCTAAAATACATACCTAATAAAGCACTCATAAAGTTAAATGGATTTTAGCTATAATATCCACCTAATAGTTAAATGGATTTTAGCTAAAAAACACACCTAATAAAGCTCTCACATAAAAAATAAAAATAGATTTCTATAAATTGGTTTTTAATCTTCATTAGGATTAAAAATAATCCTTAGGCCTTCTCCAAATAATATTTTCCATGGGTTGCTCAAATTGGGCCTTAATTCTTCATGGGCTTGAATTCTTCATGGACTTTAATTTTTCATGGGTTTGATTTCTTCATGGATTTGAATTCTTCATAGATTTGATTTCTCCATGGGTTTGATTTCTTCATGGACTTGAATTCTTCATGGACTTTAAGTCTTCATGGGCTTGAATTCTTCATGCCTAAAAAAAATAAAAATAAAAATAATTTAATGTTATTAATAAATTATATATTATATATATGTATTACACATGGCACATATATATATTAGATTATATTATATATATATTACATGCATGCATATAATGATATATATGTATTATATATAATTTTATATATTATTATTATTTACTTTAGAACTTCATTTCATTCATCTTTCAATTTAAATTTACATATAACCATAAAATATATATTAATATCTAATTTAAACCATATTTAAGATCGAAAGAAGGGTATAATTATAACAAAATTTTTACAAAATTAACCACTAATCATACCCCCCAACTTAAACATTGCTAGTCCCTTAGCAATCAGACTATACACCTGCCAAACTTTATTCACAATAACTATATGAATGTAAAAATTTCAAATTTGAAACCAAAATGCATAAAATCGAATAAGTAATTTAGCATTCTAAATCAGATTTTTGGTTAAAGGTCATACAATCTCAGGAATAGAAATTAGGATAACCAACACACAGACTTACTCCCTCAAAGTTTTGACTTCAAATCTCACTATGAATTTTCTCTCCAATAAAAAGGATTCCTCAGGTGTACACACAAGGGGGTGCACCGTTATAAGAGTAAATGCAGAACAAGTTCAAAACTCGGTGCCATCCCAAATACAAGGAACGTATTTTCATGAAAGAACATGGAAATTGACATAGCTTCATGATTGGAATAATGCTCTAGATGAGTAACTTCTGAATTTAAACATGATTCCCTACTCCAAACTCGAATTCTGAGATCACATGATTTATAGCATCAACAAGGACCAGACTGGGTTGTAATGGGGCTATAAGGTTAATACGGGTTGTCAAAGAAAATGTAGAGTGTGCAAAGGGTGTGTCGGGATTTTTTTTTTAGCATTTATTTTGAAACAGTTATGCTGAATAGCTAAGAGAATTTGCCCCCTTTTTTTTTTTCTTTTTCTTCTTTTTTTTTTCTCTTTTTTTTTCTCTTTTTTTTTCTTTTTCTCTTTAAATATGAAAATAGAAAGACAGATTAATTCCCAAAATCACACCAGGTTGGATAAAATTCATATGGTTATGGGTTAACCGAGAGTAACGAAAGAAATTGTACTACAAATGGCTCAAATGGGATAGCAAGGGAGGTTAATTTAAAGAAAGAAAAAGGTTTAATAGGCTCAAACTGAAAGAAATTGATCCCCCTATCATGCTTCTCAGTCATCTAAGTCGAAGTTTGAAACCAGTCAAATTCATCCGCTATCATACTAGACATTCAAAGCGAATTGATATTTTGAAGCCATTGAAAAGATAAGATAAACAAGAGAGCATATTTAGAGTAAGTATTATTTCACTCAGAATTAATGGTTATTAGGCTCAAACACTTACTTGGGTAATAGTCTCCACTTCTGTTGAGGGATCATACAATGTACTAATCAGCTAATTACTGTTACCTTTGACTTTATGACCGATAACCAATTTTTAAATTTTGAATCCCCGATGAATGCAAATTACTTATTCTAATGCACATACGTTTTCAAATAAGAAATCAATGCATCCATGTTTCGTATTGCAAACTTAACCGGCTATCAGTGCATAACTTCAAAACTTTAGGAATAGCGTTATTTGAAACACAATTTTTTTTTTTTTTTAATAAGAGCAGATAAAGATAATCAATTCACACAAGACTACAAACTAGCAATAGCAAACTCACAGTTAAATATGAACCAGATAATTCATAACTAAACCTTACACCCCCCAACTTGAATTGCAGTAATAAATTAGGGTTGTTAGGTATACCTGTAACTCCACAAGTTCATTTTGCTGTGAACTGCTAAAACTTAAACAACAAATGAGCACACCATATATATATATATATTTATATTTTCACACCAAAATAAAAATTTCATGCAAGTCATAAGATAAGCAAAATGCGTCTCAAGAGTACAAAAAGTACTCCTTACTCAGCCATCTTATCAAAGACTTTGCTAACAACATTCCACAGTTTTGTTTTTTTTTTTTTTTTTTTTTTTTTTTTTTAAAGAACACAACCAAGAAAAATTCTGCAAGTTGTACAATAACTAGATGCGTCTCAAGAGTACAAAAAGTACTCCTTACTCAGCCATCTTAATAAAGAGCATTTCTCACAGTGATAAATCTAAATTAATCGGACCCCTTTGGCGCTTGTTACTAATTGCCTTAGACCAGTCTATCCGAGGCTCATGAGGATCGTACTGTGGAACATAAGTATGTAATTTCTCTAGCAGCTTATCAATGGTGGATGCAGAAATGAGAATCTTTCTTGCTGAACGAGAAATGAACTGTTGGTCCACAGCCTGATCAAGAAAAGAGAGTAACCCATCGAAAAAATGGTTAACATTTAAAAGTCCAATAGGTTTGGTATGGAGATTACTCTTGGCCCAGGAGATTATACAAAAGATTTCTTCAAGTGTTCCAAAACCTCCTGGTAAAGCAATGAAGGCATCTGACTGATAAATCTTACAAGCCATGCGCTCAGACATAGAAGTCGTTTCTATAAGTTGACCGCGTGTAATCCCGGAAATATGTGGTTCAGCTAAAGGGATTGGCATTATACCTACCACAGATGAATTTCCAAGATGTACAGCTTGTGAAACATAACTATTCAATCCACGACTTCCCCCTCTATATACCAAATTAATTTTTTTCTCTCCTAATTTTTTACCAAGTTCGCTCGCTGCAAGTGCGTAACAAATATCGCTCCCAAGTTGAGAGCCACAAAGTACACATATGGTATTGATTCGACGAACTAACTGGCCTTCCATGTTTGTTCCTTTTGTATGTCCTGAAAAGAAGTTTGGCGATCAAAAGTAGCTATACAACAATTCAACAAGAAATAAATACAAACAAAAATCATGCGTATGTATAAGTAGTTGTGATTGTGGCTCACATCTTCCTCTGGTTTTACGTCCAGAAACGGCTTAAGCACTTTCTATGAAGCGGGGATAAGCTTCCCATCCAATTTTCTTATAGATTGGCAAACAGGGTCGTTTTTAGTCAGATTCCCAAGACTATAGCGTTGATGGTCACTTCTGAACTGGGTCCATAAAGCAAGAAGTTCTCTTTGCACTATTCCACATGGATGCGTCTCAAGAGTCAATCGGATATCATCCAAAGACTCCTTACTCAGTCCATCCTTTATGAAACTAATTTTATCTTCTCGATTTATGGACGTAAACCCCACAGATTTGCATCGTGTGTTACAGGTCCATCGAGCACATTTGTAACAACCATTCACTCTTTTCGCTCTTCTTTTCTTCGCAAAACTACTCTTCCCTAAGCCTGGAAAATGCTTAAAACTAGGTGAAGTTTCACCAGCTAATCGAACTTTTGCTTCGATCAGCCAACGAATATCTTCAGGGATGTTATTAAGCATCAACAACCTAAGTCTTTCACACCTAGCAACATAAATTTTTTTCAAATCATTCTGCGGGAGAGATGGATAGTACTTGTGAATTTTTGAGAGATAAAGATCCATTTTTTTTTTAAAAAAAAAAAAAAATTATACTAAGAAGAAAGTAAAGAACTATAAACTTTACAAAAGGGATGAGAGTACCTGATCGGAGAATAACACAAAGGAGAGAAGATTGAGCTCAAGAGGGGTGACTTGCCTCATACAGATATGGAGTCTCTTATAGAGCAATGGGCATCACTATTCTACACTCGACTCGAGGCATGCCATAATTGCACCGTCAGACTTGACGTCGTTTAGCGTCTCATTTTCAACATTTGGCAGTGTGCCTTTTTTTTTTTTCAACGCTCGGCGCCTCTGTTTTCAACATTTGGCAGTGTGCCTTCTTTCTTTATAGGGCAGTGTGATTGCACTGCCCAAGAAAAGATGGCTACCACCAGCGTCAATTCTGTCTCTCTCAATTCAATTTTTTTTTAATTAATTTTGTTTTATTTTTTATTTTTTTTTTTTTTAGGTAAAATTTTGTAGACACCTTACCTCACCCCCCCAACTTAAATTGCATATTGTCCTCAATTGGCAATAAAAGGATAGAAGATAGGCATACCTGGCGGTCTTCAATACATAAACTCGTATGGAGAAATTTTATTTAGACTGCACATAGAGAAACACTAGTTAAGTAATGAAGAAAAGGAACAACTTATATGTATATATATATATAAAATTATTTTATTATATTTTTATTTATTTTTTTTTTTTAGAATTTTTTTTTCTTTTCTTCCAATTAAGGATCAAATGAGTGGTTGCCCACCTAATCGTATAATATCTCCCATTCACTGCACCACTTTTAAAGTTATTTTCAAAATTATATAAATTGATTTTTCTCATGAATGCACATATATATTTTGAAAATATATCGTCCGGAGGTGTTGGTTTTATTATATCCGCGTATGGCACATTAATTTGCACAAACATCTCACACGTGTTTGGTTTAATTTGATCCTCAATAATATCGACTAACCTAAAAGATAGAAATTGAGGGGTAAATGTGGATAAACTTATGATTTTTTCACATTTTGGCTCTCGAATTTTATCCTCTTCTTCCTCCCATGTTTCTTCTTTTCTTACATCATTTTGGTCTTTTTCTTCCTCCAAGGCTTCATTGACATCTACCTCACTGTGATCAACCACTCTCTCTTCTTGCACCAAAGGGTGTACTGTCCTAGGGGCATCAAGTTTCTCAATTATTTCTCCATTCCTTAAGACAGTCACTCCTATGTCCTGCTCCTGACTTTCACTTTTGATGATAGGTTTTATTAATGGGATTTGGAGTGAGTTGGGATGGACAGGCTCTGACATGCTCAAAGTCTGTGTTAGCTGTGTCAATTGGTTCCTAATGTCCTCTGTAACTCTAATGGTATGTTCTTGACATTTGGACATTTGTGTAAAAATTTCCATTTGGCCTTGCATAAATAGATTGAAGGTATCTTCTAATGAACTCCCATGAGGGGGTTGATATGCATCGAATGTAGACCCTTCATTCGTTTGAAATGATTGAGGCTGGGAAAGGAAGTGCTCATGTGGTTGGGCTACAAAATCATTTTCCCATGAGAAATTTGGATGAAAGTGTGAATTAAGGTGATATGCATCAAAGTCCGAATGGTAGTTTTCCTCATGGTTCTGGTAATACATTCCCTCATAATTGTGTGTGTGTGTGTAACTGGATTGACCATACAATACCTCTTTAAAAGCAGGTATTATAGGGCAGTCATCCGTTAAATGAGCTGAAGTCTCACACACAGCACACCAAACCTCAATTTCATGGTAAGTGGGTAACAAATGGGCAGTGTCTGGTTGCAAATCAAAAGTGGTTTGCCTAAGAGGGTATAGATAATCCTTAAGAGGTCTAGACAAATCAGATTCAAAATGATAATTTTCATCATGATAAGTATCTTGTGCAGACAGATTGTAGTAATTTTGAGACATGAGTGTAAAGTTGACAATCCAATTGCAGGTAAAGACTCAGAATGATATGAAAATACTGTTTCAAAATTCTACCTGATCTCAGTCTCATATACAATGCACAAACAAAAATAAAGTAAAAGAGAAATAGAGTTACCGATTTTATCAAGAGATGCTTATTCTTTTTTTTTTTTTTTTTCTTTTTGTTTTTGCCTTAATCTCCCCGGCAACGGCGCCAAAATTTGACTGCACTCTCACCCTGCAATTAAAACACAATAAAAACAAATTATAATAAAACTTTTATATTTTTTTTATTTTAGTGAGAGGTTTATACTCGCCAGTGTATGAGTGCAGTTGTAGTCCAAATTTATATTTATATTTTCTGGATGAATCCAGATCGTCCACTGAGAGATTTATTTATGGCAAAAGAAAAAGAATGTCACACACACGCACACGCATTTGGACAAATGGACAACAAGATTTTTTATGGTTTTGTTTTTAGATAACAGATACTAGAAAATAAAGTAAGGCAAAAATTGAAATAAACATTAAACGTAAAAATATGAATTTGGATAGTGCTTGAATTAAGACAATTTCAGTACCAACCCGTTGATTCCCAAATTTTAGCATAAAAGATTAGCAACATTAATTTAATTTCAGATATGAGGATTTGTTATTAAATGCAATTAGAGATGATGATAGTTCTAGGTTAAGCAATCCCCATACATGATATGCGGGATTCTAATTTAAGCAACTACCATAAATTCAATTACAATTAATATACAAAACAACTAAATTAATCATCCGGATTTGGGTATGATAGCGTTTCCAGTTCTAGTAACTCTCATACATGGCATGAAAGCTCTAAGTTAGACTTACGCTCCAATCCAAACCTAGTGATTTTTTAATAATTAATACACACTCATACTGAAATTTAAATTAATGTTACTTATTTAAAGCGCAGCTTTCTTTGAGAATCATTGGCGTTGGACACTGTCCTTGCCTTAACCCAAGATTAGATTTAACTACTCATTTTTATTTGAAAGTTAATTGACATAAATTTAAATGACGTAATTTAAATAACAGAATTTAAATGACAAGAAATTTAAAGGCATAAACTAACCGGCCATTTAGGCGGTGGATAATTAAATGACAAGAATTAAAATTGCAGAAATTTAAAGGCATAAACTAACCGGCCATTTAGGCGGTGAATAATTAAATGACAAGAATTAAAATTGCAGAAATTTAAAGGCACAAATTAACTGGCCATTTAGGCGGTGAATAATAAAGTAATAATAAATGACATAAGAATTTAAAAGAAGAAAGAAAAAAGTAAGATTATAAGAGAAAGTACTAAAGAAAATGAGAAAGAACAAGAACAATTCTTAAAGAGAGAATTATAAGGAAACAACTAAACTTTTATTCAAGAATAATAATCACCTACAAATGCAATCAAGTGAGCTATTTATAGGCCACAAGATGCAATACAAACCACACAATTTCAATTATTCAATTAGACATAATTATATCTAATGGGCACTCACACACTTAAAGTTAAATGGATTTTAGCTATAATACACACCTAATATTAAATGGATTTTAGCTAAAATACATACCTAATAAAGCACTCATAAAGTTAAATGGATTTTAGCTATAATATCCACCTAATAGTTAAATGGATTTTAGCTAAAAAACACACCTAATAAAGCTCTCACATAAAAAATAAAAATAGATTTCTATAAATTGGTTTTTAATCTTCATTAGGATTAAAAATAATCCTTAGGCCTTCTCCAAATAATATTTTCCATGGGTTGCTCAAATTGGGCCTTAATTCTTCATGGGCTTGAATTCTTCATGGACTTTAATTTTTCATGGGTTTGATTTCTTCATGAATTTGAATTCTTCATAGATTTGATTTCTCCATGGGTTTGATTTCTTCATGGACTTAAATTCTTCATGGACTTTAAGTCTTCATGGGCTTGAATTCTTCATGCCTAAAAAAAATAAAAATAAAAATAATTTAATGTTATTAATAAATTATATATTATATATATGTATTACACATGGCACATATATATATTAGATTATATTATATATATATTACATGCATGCATATAATGATATATATGTATTATATATAATTTTATATATTATTATTATTTACTTTAGAACTTCATTTCATTCATCTTTCAATTTAAATTTACATATAACCATAAAATATATATTAATATCTAATTTAAACCATATTTAAGATCGAAAGAAGGGTATAATTATAACAAAATTTTTACAAAATTAACCACTAATCAACCAGTTGCACTTCAAATGACAGGTTAAGCTGGAGGTCAATTTCCTCAACTAACAATATTTTCACTGGGTTATAGATGTGTTTTCGTAGTTGAGAGATATGAAATATATCATGCAATCCAAAAAATGCCTCAGGTAATTCCAACCATTAGGCAACATGACAATTTACTCTTTAATTTGGTATAACCCCAAATATTGAGGTCCTAACTTTCTTCCTTGTTGGTGTCTAAAAGCTGGTTGTAGTAGGGTAGCTCGAAGGTATACCAAGTCCCCCACAACAAATTCCAAAGGTTGGGTTTGACGATCCACATATTGATTTTACCAATCTTGGGCTACTTTCATGTTTTTGCGAACCACCTCGATTTGTTGGGTCGCTTTATCCACAAGATCAGTCCAAGTAAGTTATTTTTCTCCTACTTTCAGCCAACATATTGGCGATCAGCATCGTCGTCCATATAACGTTTCATAGCGTGCCATCCCTATGCTTGATTGATAACTATTGTTATAGGCAAATTCTATTAAACACAAACATTCATCCCAACTACCCCCAAAATCTTGCACACATGCCCTGAGCATGTCCTCTAGAATTTGATTGACACACTCTGTTTGACCATCTGTGTAATATTTCAAAAATTAAAAAATAAATAATGATTAATAATTTAGTGTTTGAAGTCATTACGAAATATTTGAGGAATTAAGAGAAAATGTTTAATTTTGTTATTTTGAGAAAATGGGTAAATAAGGTAATTAATAATTCTTGTATTTATGGAGACTATTGGTTAATTGTGAGGTTAAAGAAAATATTAAATTATTTAGAAATTTAAGGAAAAAAATAATGGTTTATGTTGTTTTGAGGAAATAGGAAATTAAATTAATTAATTAAATTAATTAGAAGTATTTATGAAAATAATAATAATAATAACAATAATGATAATGATAAAGTTAAATTAAATTGAATTAAATTTAATTAATTAATATATTTATAAGTGATCAGTGGCTGTGCGCGTGTGCTTCGAGAGCAAGTCATGCACAATGACCATTTGTTTTAGATTGAAACAAAGGTGAGAGAGAGGGAGAGGTTGAGAGAGATATAATATATATATG
The DNA here is from genome assembly GCF_014633365.1 of Diospyros lotus. Taxonomy (NCBI): domain Eukaryota; kingdom Viridiplantae; phylum Streptophyta; class Magnoliopsida; order Ericales; family Ebenaceae; genus Diospyros; species Diospyros lotus. Next base: position 23,446,763 of record NC_068348.1, read on the forward strand.
TGTGTGTGTATGCATGTGCGTGGCCTTCTGTTAGCCATTTATTTTTATGGCTTAAAAGCCACTTGGATTGAGTATAAAAGGGCCAATTTTGGCCTTCTTTGAGCCAGCGAGTGAAGGAGAGAAATGAGAAGAAAAATGGAAAAGGCGCACAGCAACGAGGAAATTTGGAAATCTTTGAAATTAATTCGCGATTAAAGTGTACAGGTGAGTAGGTAAAATTAGTATAAATATCATATGTCTAAATTATAAATTTTTCACGGTTAGATTATATGATTTACGCGGTTAGAATTAATTAATTTAAGTCCCGGTTGTATTATTTGATAGAAAATGTTTTACTTTGCATCGGGAGCACAAGAGAGGCTAAAATCAACCGTTTTCAGGCAAGCTCCTAACCCTCTCCTCGCGTTATTTATTTCCCGCGAAAGTCTTCGAGATTTCTTATACTCTAAACCCTCCCTCACCTTGACTCGGTTCCCCGCATTAATAACAATAATCCGCGTGATAACCACTTAATGACTTTTATTATATTAAATGGGTTATTGTTAATGGAATGAGCTAAGCAATCGCGTCATGGTGTCTTTCATTTCAACCGTCATGGAGCTTCGTATCGCTCCGCTTTTCTTGGGAATGATGCCGTACCCGTTGGGCTAGGTTCTTAGAAAAGTTGTTTATGGTTTAGTGGGGTTTTATTAATAATTTATTATGTATGTTGAGATGGCTTTATGTGAATGAAAAGTAACGAGAATGGTATCACGATGTTATGAGGTTATGTATATGAAAAGTTATGAGTATGGAGAAATGTTATGCAAGGTTAAGCTGGGAAGATATAAAGTTAATAGTGTCAGTAAGTGTCTCTAAGGGTATGGGTACAAAGCCACGGACTATTGACCGTGGGTCGTGGCAGTTGATGGCTGGATGTATGGGCGCCAGTCATTGGTTGTTACGATAAGCGCTAGACGGCCAAAATGCCTGGTACTCCAGATTCCCGCCTTGGTTTGTGCATTTCATGATGTGTGTTTTACAAAGGGCTGGGTTGCATTCACGTGGGGACATGCTTTGTGTGTGATGGGATGTATGAGCATTTCCATGACCCGGTTGGTCTAAGAGCCAATTTGGGTATCCTAGGTGAGCATATGCATTTAGAGCATGCTGCATGTATGTATTCCTATGTGAGGCGTAGCAGGGCCTGATGCTTGGTTTATGGGGGCCTTGTCATCACGTTTATGCTACAACGGCCATTGCATTTCTTATGTGTTGCATTGCATGATTTTATTGTTATTGTTATTCTGGACGGGAGTATCGTGCTAGATGTCGAGAGTACCGACTCATGTCAAGATGTAACAAGTATCAGTTTTCTGGACGGGAGTACCGTGCCAGGCGTCGGGAGTACCGACTCATGTCAGGATGTAACAAGTTTCAGGAAAAGCATGTAACGAATGTCAGGAAAAGCCGACCATGTCAGGAAAAGGCTGGTCTAAGAGAATGATGATATGGTAGCCTATGTTAGGCTGCAACAGGTTTGTATGCGGGACCTGGGTGCCAATGCGTGACTTATGTGGGCCCCTGGTTCCTTATGTGCAGTTAATTTTATGTTATGCATGTAGAAGTAAGGCACGTATGGATCATGACATGGTATGACTGCATTGGCATGAATTGCATGGGGTGTCGTGGGAAAAGTCCTATCCTAAACCCTCAGCCTTTCTTTCTAGAGCTTGCTGAGTCTCGCGACTCATGTTGTTTTACATCATTCCAGGTACGTTCATCGGGGTTTGGGTCCAGACCGTCGTGTCATGATAGCAAATGCAGAGCTCTCCCGAAACTAGATCCTGAGTGTCGTTGCACTTCTGTTAAGGTTAATGTTTACGTTTTTTTAAGATTGTCGTATGTTGTGTAAGCCCAGGTGGGCCCAAGAGATGAATGGTTTTGTAAAGATGTTTATGAGATGTTATAATAAAAAGAGATTGTGATTTTAATAGGGATTGTGTGTGTGTTGTAGGTGCGTCATTGTTCGATATCATTTTAATAATAACCCTCTCACGGATCCTCTATCCGCGGTAGGGGCTCCGGGAGGCGAGCCGTTACAATCTGTCTGGGGGTGATAAGCTCTACTAAAGTTTAGTTGGGTCCCCAGTTCCTCCTACACAGTCCTCCAAAAGTTGGACATAAATCGACTATCCTTATCAGACACAATACTTACTGGAATTTCATGCAACTGAACAATATCTTGAATATAAAGTCGGGCAAGTTGTTCAGCACCTATGGTACTTTTCACGAGTAAGAAATGCGCTGACTTTGTTAATCGGTCCACAATCACCCAAATGACATCAGTTTTCCTTGGTGTTCGAGGTAATCCCATGATAAAATATGTTGTCACATGTTCCCATTTTCGCTCTGGAATCTCCAAAGGTTGCAAACTCCTCGATGGTTTTTGGTGTTCATCTTTCACTCATTAGCAGGTGTCACATTTTCTCACAAACTTAGCCATACTTTTCTTTGTTCTTGGACATCAATATACCTCCCAAAGATCTCGATACATTTTGGTGGTTCCGGGGTGCACTGTATACAAAGTACGATGTGCCTCACTCATAATTTTATGTTGTAGTCCACCATAAGCAAGCACGTACACCTTTCCATTCATTCAAAGTATCCCATTACAATATTCAAATTTAGGTCATTTTGATTGTCCGTTCTCATCTGTCCATTGCTTCAAAATACCCTCATGAACTGTAGCCTATTTAATTTCTTCCTATCAGTCAACCTACAAGCATATTTGTGCCACAACTGTAGTGTTTCTGCACGATTCCACCTTAAGAGTTAACTTTGCAAATTCCTTAGTTAAGGTTCGTAGATGGGTGACCAAACGAACTCTCGACAGTAACTGTTCCAACTCAATGTGTCTATGACGACATTTTCCCGTTCAGGATGATATTGAATGGTACAATTACAGTCCTTTAAGAATTCCATCCATTGACGTTGGTGAAGGTTTAAGTCTCGTTGGGAGAAGATATACTTCAAACTTTGATGATCTGCATATATGATAAACTTTTCTCCATGTAGATAATGTCGCCACAATTTCAAAGCATGCACCACAACTGCTAAATCCAAGTCATGCACTGATTAGATCTTCTCATGGGGTCGTAACTATCGAGATCCATATGCAATTATCTTCCCGTATTGCATCAACACACACCCCAAATCTAATCCAATGGCATTTGTATACACCTTATACCCTCCAAAACCTACAGGTATGATTAGTACTAGAGCCAACGTTAATCGATGCTTAAGTTCTTGAAAACTTCTTTCACAAAGTTCATTCCAAATAAACTTGACCCCTTTTTCAAGTCAGTTGAGTCAAAGAAGTAGCGATACTCGAAAATCCTTCAACAAACTTGCGATAATATCCTATTAACCCAAGGAAACTCCTTATTTCAGATATGGTAGTAGGTTGTGGTTACTCCTTCACCGCTTCGACCTTGGTAGGATCCACCGATATTCTTGCCCTGAAACTTTGTGACCTAAGAAAGCTACTTCTCTCGACCAAAAATCACACTTGCTAAACTTAGTATACAACTTGTGATCTCTTAACTTGGAAAAAGTGATTCTCAAATGCTTTTAGTGAGTCTCCTCATTCGATGACTTTATTAGTATATCATCAATGAAAACAATAATGAATTTGTTCAAATATGATCGGAATATTCGATTCATGAGATCCATAAATGTTGTAGCTGCATTGGTTAGACCAAAAGGCATTATCAAATACTCGTAATGATCGTATCGTGATTGAAACATTGTTCATTGTTTTGAGAATATCTTCTTCCTTTATCTTCAATTGATAATACCCCGACTGCAAATCGATCTTAGAAAATATTCGAGCCTCTTGTAACTGGTCAAACAAATCATCAATTCGAGGTAAGGGGTATTTATTCTTAATGGTCACCTTATTTAAAGCATGATAGTCTATGTACATTCTCAAACTTTCGTCTTTTTTTATTACAAACAACACAAGAGCTCCCTAGGGCGATGTACTAGGGCAAATAAAACCCTTGTCTAGCAAATCTTATAATTGCACTTTAAGCTCTTGTAGCTCAACTAGAGTCATTCTATAGGAAGAAACGAGTAAGAGAAGGAAAACGCGCACAAAGGAAGAAAATGGAGAAATTATGGGGAAAAATAGAGAATTTTGGTATTATTTAGTATTTAAAATATTCAGGTAAGTAGGTAAAATTATTGGGAATATCATACACTTAAATTATGTATTTTATACGGTTAGTTTATGCAGATTACGGGAGTAGATTTAATTAATTGGAGCTGTTATCTTGTTATTTTAGGTAAAATATTTTACTTCACAGTGGGAGCGTAGGAAATGCTAGAAACGACCGTTTAAAGGCAAGCTCCTAACCCTCTCCTCATATTCTTTATTTCCTGTGAAAGTCTCCGTAGTTTCTCATATGTTATTCCCTCCCTCACCGTGACTCAGTTCCACGCATTAATAATAATAATCCACGTAGTAATCACCCTATGACTTATATTTTATTAATGGGTTTATTGTTAACGGAATGAGCTAAGCAATGATGTCTTGGTGTCTTTCATTTTGACCATCACGGAACTTCATATCACTCCGCTTTCCTTGGGAATGATGCCGAACCCGTTGGGGCTAGGTTCTTAGAAAGTGGCTATGGTCAAGATTATGGGGTTATGTTAATAATTTGTTATGAATGTGGAGATGGTTTCCTGGGTATGGGAAGAGATGAGAATGTGAATGACATAATGATGTCTATGTTGTCATGAATAAAGTATGCGAAATGATAAATATAAAGTATAAAAGTTTAGTGTTGTTTGTATGTGTGTCTAAGGATATGGGGTACAAGTCACTGATTGTCGATCGTGGGTCGTGGCAGTTGATGGCTAAATATATGGGCACTAGTCATTGGCTATAATGATAAGCGCTAGACGGGCTAGAAGAGCTGGTACTGCCAGATTCTCGCCTTGATTGTGTGCATATCATGATATGTATAATGCATGGGGTTAGGTTGCATTCACTAGTAGGACATGCTTTGTGTGTGATGGGATGTATAAGCATTTGCATGACCCGGTTGGTCTAAGAGCTAACTTGGGAATTCTAGGTAAGCTGGTGCATTTAGAGCATATCGCATGTGTGAATTCCTATGTGGGCATAGCATGGCCTGATGCTTGGTTTATGGGGGCCTTGTCATCATGTTGATGCTGCAAAAGCCATTGCATTTCCTATTTGTTGCATTGTATGGTGAGAATGTGCGGTTTTAAGTAATGAGTATGGGTGATGGGTGGCACCCACCACGGAATGTAGGCCATGGAAGTAGCCCACAGAAAGACCTTGGAGTGAGACCTACTGCAACAGTAAGACCCTAGGGTGAAACCTACGACAATAGATAATGTTGTGAGTGACAGGAAGGGACGTGTAAGGGAAATGGTATGGTAGCCTATAAAAGGCTGCTAACAAGTTTGTATGTTGGACTTGGGTGCCAGTGTGTGTTTTATGTGGGCTCCAAGGACCGTTTATGTGGAGTTCATTATATGTTTATGCATTTAGAAATAAGGCAGGTATTGGGGCATGGCATGACATGACGTTGCATTGGCATGAATTGCATAAGGTGTTATGGGAAGAGTTTTGCCTTTAACCTACAGCCTTTCTTTCTAGAGCTTGTTGAGTCTCGTGACTCATGTTTGCTTTCCATCATTCCATGTAGAGAAGAAACCTGCACTGGCAAGTACGTTCAACGAGGTTGGGTCTAGAGGTTGAGTCATGGTAGTAGGTGCAGAGTTCTCCCGAAATTAGATCTTGGGTGTCGTGTGCTTGGTAAGAGTAATACTCTCATGTTCATGAGTTAAGTGTATGTTGTGTAAGCCCAGGTGGGCTCATGTTGGGAATGCTCATGTAAGAATGATCAAGAAATGCTATATGATAAAAAGATTATGATTTCAATAAGGGTTGTGAGTGTGTTTTGGCTTGTGTTATTATTCGGTATCATTTAAGTAATGACCCTCTCATGGATCCTCTATCCGTTGTTGGGGCTCCGGGAGGCGGGCTGTTACACCTTAGTGTTTAGTCTTGCATAATTTATTGTGGCATACGATATGAATGAATGCATAGCTCCTGAATCTAGCAAGGTATGGATAGGTACATCCTGAACATGAAATGTACCTTCTATCACCTTTGGATTAGCCGTAACATTGATCCTGGTCAAATTAAATACTCTTCCTATGGCCACCGATGCTCCTCCTTCTATCAGCCTTGCCAATCCAATTCTTCCATGTTATGGGCACTGAGAAGAAATGTATCTTGGTGTATTGCAAGTGAAACACACCACCGGTCTCTTTTGGGTTCCAATGGCTGATGGAGCTTGCTTGTTAGTAGGTAGTTTCTTCCACTTTGGGAAATTTCTAATAAAATGTCTAATCTCGCCGTAATGGTGGCATCCCTTTGCTGCCTTAGCAGCCTTACAAGAATTTTTTTTCCTATGAGGTTTATGGGTAGTACGAGCATGGCTTATGCTCATTCTTGAATCAATCGTGATCCTATTCTAACTATCACCAGATGGTTCTTTCTCGTGGGTGATTTCTCCATAATTCATTAATTTCTTCTCAATATTCACTACTTTAGCAACTGCATCCTTAAAAGCAATTGTCTCTACATAGCTCATCCCTCGACGAACCTCGGGGCATAATCCTTGAATTAACCTCTCCATCTTGTCTGCATTCGTCAACATATAGATCGGAATATACTTCAATAATTTCACAAATTTATCCTCATACTGAGACACTGTTAGATGAGAAAATTGTCTCAATTCCATAAACTCTCGTTTTTTTCTGAAGCTGCCAATCATGAGGATAATATTTTTCGTTGAATGCTTTCTTAAATTGGTTTTAGCCGATTGGAAGTGATTGCTTCCTAGGCCTCGCTAATTGAGTATTCCATTCTTTCAGCATCTCGATTGTAGATCTCTACCAGAGCCTGGCCTATTTAGTTAGCATAAATGTGGCATACCTTACCCACTGATTCTCGAGGCAATTCGTATATTCTAATAGTTGGTGAATGTCTTCCAACTAGTATTATGCCACATTAGGGTTAGTCTCAAGCTGTCCCTTGAATGTTGGGGGTCGCATATCCATGAAAGCTTTAAGCCAAATGGCTGCCTTAGTATCCACATGTCGCTAACAACGTATCTCTTCCCCCACATAACGACTTTGTTCCTCTAGGGAGTGTCCCAACGTTTCCGTCGTATGCCTTTGGTTAATATTTCTGGCACTAGAAGTACTTGGTGTATGGGCATTTCGTCAAGTAACCGGTGCTATCTACACAATATCTATTGCTCCTTTCAACCTCATATCACAAAATTGTCGTAACAAATATCCATTAACTACTCAAGTTAATGCACAACCAAGGAAATTAACATTATATTTCATATAATTATTTAAGTAACAGCTTACTACCACATTGCTTAGCTAGAGTCGTATGTACATACATTATTGGTGGTACCGAAGACTTCTCTCTTCCATTAAGTTTGAACTAAGTTTTCACTATTCACTATGATTAGTAACTATATACTGGAATAGTATCTGTATGTGAATAGTACACTTGGTAAGTTCTTAGGAAAAAGATGTGGGTCACAAATGGACACTCTTAAATACCAAGTCTTTCCTTAGCCAAAACCTTTCCTAGACATGCACTTCCACACACCACACTTAAATCCAGTAACTGGATGAGTGAATAGTACCCTTTACCTAAAAAAGAGATAAATAGTTTAACTTATTTTCTAATGTAGAGAATCTACTTATATAGTGGCACTCATTCAACACACTATTTAATAGTCATAACTCTTGACACCTAAATCTCCCCTTGCAATCTCATCATCAGCTATGTCCTAGTATCCTCAACCATATTCTGCAACCAAACTTTGATAACAACCAAACTCTGATACTAATTGTGGCACCCCCGGTCCCACTTCCGGGATGCCATTGTAACCTACGGTTACAACCATGGCCACCTGTCGGATTTTTAAAGGTTGGCTATACCCCTATAGGTTAGGGCGCCCTAAGCAGGATCCAGGTTTTGCTGCCTTCGCTCACCGAGAACTCGACCCCTAAAGAAAAGTAGCAACAGAAGACACTCAAATCTTGGTTGGGCTACACACTTGATATTCTCAAAGCTGTTACAGAGACATGATGAGATCATGAGAGCAAATTTATATCAAATCCATAATTTATCAATAAATAATAAAAATTATAATTTCACCATAGGATCCATTTGCTCTACACACATAAAATACAAAACATGATAATTAGCTAAATAAACCCATAAATATCAAAAATCCTCTCATGACTCATCAATTGCATCTACCGACGATGCATCCACCATTATCGCTTTCCCTTTTCTAGAACCCGATCCATTTGTATAGTTAGTGATAAGGGGTGAATCCTAAGATTTAGTAAAGGTAATATATAAAATAGCAAATCATAAATTTATAATAAACATAAAAAAATATGGAATGAATCATGCATGCAAGTCCGTCCACCTCATTCATCTCAAACTCTTAGTGACCTCAAATAATTTTCCCCAGACCCTAACACGAGCTTTGTTAGTCCCAAATCATAGCCTCATGACTAGATACTCCCCTATTATCATATGCAAGTCATGACAAAATAATTTGCCCATAAAAAATATAAACCCTTACTAAAATAGTGTTTATTGCCTTCCTTAAAAGATTTCTTTAGTCTGTTAAAAATCATCGATGCACACCTCAAAATCCTCTAACAAAAATTAAATATAATAAGATAAAAGAATATATTACTAAAAGTTAACTTCTATCTAATTTCAGATATTTTATACTTACATGATTGCTTAACTCACATTATCTCTTTCTCTTATGGTGGTGCTGCCTATTTCAATCTCTCTTTTTCTCTCTCACACTCAATTTCTAAAACAATTTCTCAAATCTCCAATTTTGTTGCTATCTTCCAATCTCTTTCTCAAATAATCTCTCAAATCTCCAATTTTGTTGCTATCTCCCAATCTCTCTCTTAAACAATTTCTCCAATCTCCAATCCCTCTTATTTATAGGAAATTTATTTAAGATTATTTTATCTCTTTTATTAATTATTTTTATTCTTTTATTATTTATTCAGCACACTAACCTCTTTCATCAGCCCAAACTCACATAGCAAACAAACCATCCCACTAAATTGCCGTGTGGTAACGTGTGTGGGCCCGCATGGCCTTGCACTTTTAATTAATTATTTTATCTCTTTTATTAATTATTCAGCACACTAGCCTCTTTCTTCTGCCCAAACTCACATGGCAAACAAACTAGCCCACTAAATTGCCACATGGTAGCATGTGTGGGCTCGCATAGCCCTGCACCCTCCAAAAATATTTTCCAGTGGCCTCCCAAGTCTCAAACCCAAGAGCCCTCATTCTTTCACGCACGCATGATCACTCCGTCTGCAAGCCTTCTTAACATTTATTTAACATTTCATTACTCACATTCTAGGCAAAAATTATATGCCACTACATATATATAACCCTTAAAACAATAATCTAAAACCAGGCTTAGATACAATTAAGTAGCCACCTAATTAAAGTATCTGGTTGAACATGATATGATACTTAAACTTGAAACACCCTGTTACCTTTCGGATCTAACTGAGTATCCTGCCACTTTTGGCACGCTTTGTTCAAGATGTGCAAATGTCCACTTTAGCCGACAAGTTACTTTCAGTGAAATGCAGCAGCTTAAATAAGCAGCTTGTACGAGTCTAAGGGGATCGTTTGATTTGATGCTTGGCTAGAAGCCGTCAAAAGGTGGCATTCATTTGGATTTTGTAGCCATTTCATAGAACAAGTGATGAATGACAAAATAGGGAAGACAAATCAATGAGAGATGCAAATGTCTCTATCTACATGATGCTAACAATAACAGCGATTGCTCTGTGACTGTAATTAATGGTGTTTACAATTTAATCAGATCATGCGAGAGCTTGCAGCTTGCTGCTTTCAACAATTGACAATATATATCATTAAAATGATTGAGGAGTCCCATTTTGGAGTGTTAAATTACTTATTTACAACTTTGAATAGTGTTATAGCATTTCTAAGAAATAAATCTACTTCAATGAAAGATGTCAAAATAGGGGTATCATTTAATATTTTAATATTTTTTATCAAATTTTAAATTCAAATAATTAATATTTTATAATAAAAATTAAAATAGAGCAGTTGGAGTTTGCATTTCTTCCTTTTTCTCTCTCCAGTGGTTGCAAAAATGGCACCCCAAAGGATTGTTACCATTTTGCAACCCCATATGCCACCCCCATTGAAGTGGTTGATTTTTAATTTAAGGTATCATTTTGGCAGGTTATAGAAATGGCACGCCACTCCCTATTGGAGATGTTATAATTAATTATATACCCATTATGTATTATTATGCTTTGACCCAGACTCTATATACATACATATATATGATCAGTGAGATCCAGTTGTTGTGCCCACTTCGGCTCTTTCTTCAGTCATTCAAAAAGCTTGACCTTCTCATGCGAACATTACAAAAGAAGTTGCAGAATATGGAAAAGAAGGAAACAAATCTCTATATTCAATATATCATCAAAACTGTTAATTTTTTATTACCTCGTAAGTCAATTTGTAGACTGAAACCTAATTACTAAAAATAATTGAGTTAACTACAATTATCTTAACAAAATAAAAAAAAAATGACAAAATCTAAAATTAAAAAAAATCTAAATAACTAAATATCCTAATATCAAACATTAAAATTTAAAAATCATAATTGCTCATTACTCTCCTTATTTAGAAACAAAAAACTCATCTTCCAATTTTATATAGAATTGCGTTGTTAGTGGTTGACTGTTATTGTCGATACCAACTTGCTCAGAATGAGAGGAACTCACTATTACTATGACTAGATTCTGCTAGTTCTTATATAATTCCAGTAGGATAATTCTCTTTTTTAACATAATTCTTATTATGAAGTTTGGCAAGCTATTTATGTGGATTAGTTTTTAGTTTGTTATTTGCTTTATATAGTTCAACATGCTCAATGAGTTTCATTCGATGGTGGAGCAAAGTAGGAAGAATCATTCATGAGATAGAATCTATAAGAAAATTAGGCAAAAGGGAAAGGTGGTTTGGGAATTTCTCAAGAAAAATGTCATGAAATTCTTGAATTACCAGTCAGTTTTCTATCAGAGCATCCCACGGAACTTCCCAATTATAGCTAATAACAGTTTCTCCCAATACCTCATGCTCAAGCTCTTTTCGGTTAATGAGCTGATATTTCTTTTCTTCTATTACTTAATTTTGTGATCACATTCTTCCTCTAATAAGTCACTGAATTCATCAATGTTGTGTTTATGGTTTTGTTCTTCAGTGTCTTCTTTCTCATTTACTCTTTTATTGCTTCCCATAATGAAAGTTAATAGTGAACAGTTAGCAATCAAGTGACCAAAACAGAAAAACCCTACAGTTAGGAACATTATGGTTGTGACTTGGCATTTGAGGGTGGCATAATAGGCAAAAGATCGAGGACCTAGTATCAGTGGCTAGTAAGCGCATTGCAAATGAGTGTATGTTTTGTTCCATTGTATGTTAATCAGTACAACTTTTTATGTTTTCATCAACCAGCCATCATTTTGTCCCATTTTTTGTTTTCGTTTCATTGTATTTTAAAAAATGTATATTTTTTAAAATTAAAAAAAGGGCCAAAACAGCCGAGCCTGTTGTGCATCTCTACTGAAGACCTTGCAGTATCGGGGCTAATAGCCAGGGCACAAAAGCTAACGTGGTCCATTGCTTTGGTAGCTATATATACTTGACCTCATCAGGAGCTGGATGCTGTTAACTGCTAACATGGAAGGTCAAGTATAAAATAATACAATATATGAATGGCAGGGATAATGGCATGGCTTAATAGGTGCGGACTGTGGGTGATAATGGGTGAATACGGTTAATGAAATTGGAAACGTAAGGGGAGAGATGAACTTGGTTTGGGCCTTGGCTGAAGGTTGTTGTGGTTATGGACTTGGGCCCAATTGCAATTGGACACAAAGGCAGTGTGTTAGGAATTAAAATGGGTCAGAGTAATCTGGGTATTGAGGTTTGAGGTAGACAAAATTGGGTATATATGGGTCTTGGGTTTTGGTAAGGGATTGGGGGTCGACAAAAATTGGATAACAAAAAAGGCGTACGCAAGTTTGAGTTAATGTTTCTCTCAATGAAGGGAGAAGCTTACTGGACTAGCAACAAGTGATCGGTAGTAGGGCACTTCCCAACTTTGGGGAAGGTGTCAATGACAACGTTGGCAAGGTTCAGGGATTAAGGGGAAGGATGTGATCTAGCAAGGAGACTCAATCGAGGGTAATCTTGGATTATTCTTTTAAATAAATAAGTTACATCATCTTTCAAATTATTGATTTGTGGTCCATCAACAATTGGACTAGAGATAGTTAAGATTCCACCATGGTAGCTGATAATTTTAGATTTGACCAATTCTTATTTTACTTTTATTTTTGTGTATGGCCAAATCTAAAGTTGTTGGTTTACGTGTCAAAATTTTAAGTATCTAATATGAGTAGGACCAACACTAAGTGTATTTAAATATTTTCTTAATCAAAAGAGATAAGTTAATGTTGACTATAAAGCTCCTTAAGGTGGCCCAAATATTTTATTATTATTGTGGTTGTGGGTTGTAAAGGAATTCTTTAAATTTCTTTGGCCCATATTATGCTCTCATGATTATGTTTTCTTATTGATTAAATGTGGTAATGGGTGCACATTCTTGATGGAAGAACCTGGTATAAATCCATGATTTTGGTCCTTAAGCTCATCATCCCTTCTCTTTATCATACACCATCACTTAGGGTGTTTGAGAGATTGAAAGAACTAAACTAACAGAGACATCAAAACGGCAATGGCTAGAGGTAACTTTCGATTTTTTCGCATTGATCTAATTGCTATTTTGGTATTTGTAGCATGTTAGATCATCTATATATATCTAACATTGACATCGTGACACCAATTTCTTAATGACTACTCAAGTTGGGAGCTGATACCCCTGCATCAGAACTTGAAATGTTAGATTAAATTATTGTGTTCGACAATTATTTGGATGGTTACCTTATGATCCACTAGCTTAAAGACGAGAAGTTGAAGAAGCTACCTTAGAAGATTCTTAGTAAGGCTTTTCCTAATGTCATAAATGACTAGTATGCTAACCCTTGCCATGTTATAAAGCAATATATTTGTCCTTCGTCACCCAAATTTACCTTTCTATGATGTCTTTCTGTGCACAGAGGCATATGAAGAGGAGGAGGAAACAACGTAAATACATTGCAACCAAAAACCAAGAATAAGAACAAAATCATGAGCTTAATATTCCTTCCAAGGACTATCAAATTGATTTAAATATATGTATATATGTAATGCAACTCTAATTGGCTACTAATTTTATTCACAACATTAGAAGAAAGCAAATGTTTTAGCAGAACAGTGAATTTTGCAGCCTGCTATCATACCACCTTACCTGTTCTGACATTGCTGCATTCTGAGCTTAAACTTGCTCCTGGAACTAGATACAATGTCGGCAGCTAGTACATAACCAACATCTCCAAACCAATCTTGACATCTGCATCGATAAAGAGGACCTATTACCATGCCAATATACATCAGATTTTCAAACGTGAAGCTTCACGCAAAAGAGGGTGTTGGGTTGTACCTCTCATACTTAAAAGCCCCAAACTTGTTTTAGTCCAAAATCCTATTTAAGTCCATTTCCTGTTTACGGTGCTAAGGTTTTACCCCAAAACCCATATAAATAGAAATGTTGCCATCTCTCAAAAAGGGAGTATCAAGAGACCAGGGTTTTGAGGACATTGCAGTTTTCTCTCCTCTTCTTGTACAGAAACTTACTATTGATAGTGAATTTTGCTCCTCTCTTTACTATGAATGTAGACTTATGTCGAACCATGGAAATCCTTATGCACAGTTCTTTGAATCATTGTGTTTGCTTCTTCTTCCTTTTCATATATATATACATACACATATACTTGCAAACGGGAACAACAAATTGTATTAGAGCCACCAATGTTGCCATCATTGTCGACTATACTCTTTTTTATATTTTTGTCGGCGTAGGTTAGCGCCATTGTTATTGTTGTTGTTTTTTTTTAGTCGTTGTTTATCGTTTTTGCTTTAGTTGACAATTTTTCAACTTCTTTTGATAACCTTTTACTTCTGTCCATCGAATTTTTTCTCTGTCCACAATTTTACAGTTTTTGCTTCTGTCGACCGCTTCATCCTTCTTTTACGGTATATGTCTTATCTGTTTCTCAAGCAATTGTCGTCCTCCACTTTTCCTTGACTACCATCCTATTTTTTCATTACTTACAATTTATTAAAATGTTTACAACAAGGTTTGATATAAAAAAAAAAATTTATGGCTACACTAGTTTTGCCTTATGGAGAGTTAAGATGCAAGCTACTTTGGAAATGGCCTGCATAAGGCACTGGAGAGGAAACACAAGCTGCTTGACTCTATGACTACGGATGAGAAGGAAACCTTAGATGACAAATGTATGACTGCAATTCAACTCTGCTTGGTGAATAAAGTTCTCAAGGAAGTCACCAAGGAAAATTTTGTTACAGCATTTTGGGTAAAATTGGAGTCTCTATACAGGACCAAAACCTTGTCTGATAAACTTCATCACAAGCTATGGTTCTACAATTTCCAAATGAAGAAGGTACAGCGATTAAAACTTATATTGATGAATACATCTCTATTTTGTTAGATTTAGAAAATCTTAACATTGGGATTGATGAGGAGGATGCCGCCTTGAAATCGTTGTGTTCATTACAATCATCCTATAAACATTTTCAAGATGTAATGCTTTATGGCAAGGAAACCTTATTCCTTAAGGCTGTTAAAACAACGTTGCTTACTAAAGATTTGATTGACAATGAGATAATTGCTAAACATGATAATCAGGCTGAAGGTTTGATTGCCAGAGGTAAACCAAAAGAGAAGAAGCAAGAAGATAACAAGAAGAAGGGGTGGTCCAAGTCTAAACACAAGAACTTGACATGTCATTGCTGTAAGAACAAGGGCACATTATGAAAGAATGCAGGAAACTAAAAAGGAAAGAAAAGCAAAAGAAGAAAAACCCAAACACTGTCAAAATGGTGTTGTAGATGAGAATTTTGATGTTGATGTTCTTATTGCCACTAACATTGAAGGAAAGATAAAGGATGAGTGGATAATGGATGCTGGTTGTTCATACCACATATGCCCAAATAGGGATTGGTTTTCATCTTATGAATTAGTCGATGGTGGGTTGTGTTGATGGGTAACAATGCAACATGTAAGGTTATCTAGTTGGGTGCAGTTAGAATTCAGATGCATGATGGGATAGTGAGGACATTGATAGATGTTTGGGATGTTCCAAACTTGAAGAAGAATCTTATCTCTTTAGACACTCTTAATAGCAATGGGCGCAAGTAAACAATTAAAGGTGGAGTTTTGCGAGTTTCCAAAGGTGCTCTAGTGGTAATGAATGCCAAGAGATCTAGAAATTTGTATATACTACAATGATCTATTGTAATAGGTTTAGCTGTAGTTTCATCATCTATGCCAAATTTGAATGTTACCAAATTATGGCACATGAGCCTGGGTCACATGAGTGAGAAGGGCTAGACAATACTTAACAAGTGAGATCTCCTTGGAGGACAGAAAACAAGAAAGTTGGAATTCTATAAGCATTGTGTTTTTGGAAAGCTAAAGTTGATTGGTTTTAGCACAACTACTCATAGGACTAGGAGTACTCTTGACTACATTCATTCTAACTTTTGGGGTCCAACTAAAGTCAAGTCTAAGGGTGGTGCTAGATATCTTCTAATTTTCATTGATGATTTTTCTAAGAAAGTTTGGATCTATTTCCTAAAGCACAAGGATGAGGTGTTCAAGACCTTTAAGAAATGAAAGATCTTGATTGAAAAGCAAATAGGGAAACAAATTAAAAGTTTCAGAACAAATAACGAACTTGAGTTCTATGCTAGAGAGTTTAATGAGTTCTATAAAATTGAGGCGATTGTGAGACATGGATAAGTAAAGAAGATCCCCAACAAAATGGTGTGGCAGAGGGAATGAACAAGACCTTTTTAGAAAAGGCAAGGTGTATGCTCTCAAAAGTAGGATTAGCTAAAGATTTTTGGATAAAAGTTGTTTCCACTGCTTGTCACTTGGTGAATTGATCTCCTTCAATAGCCATTGACAAGACTTTTGAGGAGGTATGGCCTAGTATTCTTGCTAATTATTCTGATTTAAATTTTTTTTAAATGCCCTGCATATATGCATGTGAATGATGGAAAATTAGAGCCTAGACCTAAAAAGTGTATATCTTTGGGTTATGCTTTGGCAGTTAAGGGTTATAAATTATGGTTTCTTGATCCTAAGTCCCCAAAACGCTTAGTTAGTAGAGATGTCATTTATGATGAAATTTCTATGCTTCACCTAAGAAAGGAGTTTGGTGTTTTTGATACAGACACAAACAATTGACTGAAAATCTTGAATTTGAAGTCAATGCTTCATAACAGATCATTCATTCTACACCACATTCCACTTCACAAGCTGAATCTTCATTAAACCATAACTATACTCTAATGCAAGAGAAAAAGATGAGGGTGACAAAGAAACCAAACATATATGCTACTTATTTTGAATTGGTTACCTATGCCTTAGCGGCTGCTGAGGATATTGAGAGTACCTGCATGTGAGCCTTCCACTTATTTACAGGCTATTTCAGATGAAAATTCAAGGAAATGGTTGGTTGCTATTAAAGAAGAGATAGAATCTCTACATGAGAGTGACACTTGGAAGTTAATACCGTAGCCTAAAGGGAAAATGATAGTTGACTGCAAAAGGGTCTTCAAGAAGGAACTCTAGGACTTAAAAATACTAGATATAAGGCAAGGTTTGTTGGTAAGGGATACAGTAAGGTACAAAGTGTTAATTTCAATGATGTATTTTCTCTTGTTGTGAAACATTATTCCATTCAAGTTTTGTTATCTTTAGTTGTCTGCATGATTTCAAGTTAGAATAACTTGACGTTAAAATAGCATTCTGACATGGTGAACTAGAGGAGTAGATTTATATGCAGCAGTCTAAGGGGTTTATTGCTAAAGGTAAGGAAGATCATGTTTGCTTGTTAAAGAAGTCACTTTATGGTCCCAAACCTCCAAGGTAATGGTATAAGAGATTTGATGCTTTCATGATTAATCATAATTTTTCGAAGAACAATTATGACAATTGTGTTGATTTCAAGAAGCTGGCAAATGGACTTTTATATATTAGTTGCTATATGTGGATGATATATGCTAATTGTTGCTAGAGATATATATGAAGTTCGGAAGCTAAAAGCATAGTTCAGTCCTGAGTTTGAAATGAAAGACTTGGAAGTAACTAAGAAAATCCTTGGGATGGAGATTCAATGAGATAAAAAGTAGGTAAATTTTTTTCATCATAGAAGAAATATGTTGAGAAAGTCCTAGACTGATTTGGCATGAGAGATGCAAAACTTGTTAGTACACACCTTGCTGCTCATTTTTGGCTTTCAACAACTCTATCGCCATAGACTGACGAAGAAAGGAATTACCTGGTTCATATTCCATACTCAAATGTTGTTGGTAGTCTCATGTATGCCATGGTATATTCTTGCCCTAACATTTCACATGAAATCAGTCATATTAGTAGGTACATGGAAAACCCTTGGAGAATTCATTGGTAAGTAGTGAAATAGGTTTTGAGATATTTGAAAGGGATTGTTGACACTTGTTTGGAGTTTGGAAACGGTGATAGTAATTTGGTTGGTTAGGTTGATTTAGACTTTGCAAGTGATTTTGACAAAAAAAAGGTCATTCATAGATTATGTATTTTGTTTAGGTACTGGTGTTGTTAGTTGGAAGTCTACTTTGAAATCTACAATTGCACTTTGTATTATAGAAGCAAAATATATGGCAATAATGGAGTATGTCAAGAGGTTATTTGGCTTAGAGGTTTGTGTTGTGTGCATAGTTGGGATCAATAAGTGACTATTGTCTTTAGAGTCCTATTCACCTGACCAAGGATCAAATGTTCCATGGGAAGACAAAACACATCGAGGTTTGGTATCACTTTGTAAGAGATGTGGTTCCTCAAGGAAATATCATTGTGAAGAAAGTTGGTATTGAAGACAACCCAATTGATATGTTGACCAAGCCTCTTATGAGCAGCAAGTTCAAGCTTTGGTTGGACTTGATTGGTGTCTTTAGCACTTGAGTTTTCCCTCTGAGGGCATTTTGATGGAGGTGGAGTTATGAGTTCTCTATGTTCAATGATTCCTTATAGGGAATTCAAGGCAACGTGGAGATTTATTGGGTTGTGTCACTCATACTTGAGCCCAAAACTTATTTCAGTCCAAAATCCTATTTAAGCCCATTTCCTATTTGCAGTGCAAGGGTTTTACCCCAAATCCATATAAATAGGAAATGTTATCATCTTTGAAAAGGGGGTATTAAAAGAGTAGGGTTTTATAGCCATTGCAATTTGCTCTCCTCTTCTTGTGTAGAAACATATTGTTGATAATGGATTTTGCTCTCCTTATAGTAGACGTAGGCTTACGCCAAACTACGTAAATCCTAGTATGCAGTTCTTTGAATCATTGTGTTTGATTTTTCTTCCTTTTCATATATATACATACACATATACTTGGACACAAGAACAACAAAGAGCAGTCATCCAAAACATCTTGACAGAGGATGATGCTTGGAGATAAAAATAGCTTGCAAATGTCTAGGACCTTTAATATCTCCATCTAGGGCTTGAAATGGGGGCAAAAGCCTATAGGTAATACTGGAAATGTAGTGCCAAGAAAAAGAAGGTAGAGGTTGAAGATTGAGACTTGTAAATACTTTTTCTTTTTCATTACATGTGAATACTAGGAAATAACATTGCAAATAAACCGAACAACTTAGATTAAACAGAGCTTAAAATTTGAGGTCAATTTAACTTTTATAATTTAAAATTCGTCCAACCTAGTCTATTGGGTTCAAAAATTTATGGGTGAGTTCCCTATAAGCTCCATTGTTGACAGGTCGGGGCTTTCATTGAAATCCCATCTATTGGTTTCATTAAAAATCCCCACTGAGAAAGAGAGAGATTTATCAACACATTTTCATCCTCTCTTATTAGTGTCTCCACCATCTTTAACAAAATTTGCAAAGAACTATTCTTTACAAATAGATGGAAGTCAAACTAAAGGGGTTCAATTTTTTGCAACAAATCGATGCAATAGGGTTTGATTTACAAAGTAGTGAGAGGTGGTTCGATTTCTCTCTACAAATTAAACCCATCTATGTTTGTTATGGGTAAAAAGTCTATGAAACCAATTTGACAGAGTGATTATAGAGCTTGATGAACTCGTCACCAATTTGACACCATTAATTTTCTTTCAAACTAATCTTTGTTTCTATTTTATTGTTAATCATTAATAATTTATGTTCTAAGATCCTATTCATACTGATCTATAATCTCTTCTTATTTGTTGAAGACAGTTAATTCTTCTTTACCAATAGATTACAACATTCTTGACTACCTTCAAATTTGAGATTTTACCTTTTTTATTATTAGAAGTTAGCATCTCTTTAAAAACTCATTTTTTGACCATACCAATTATATGTTTTTGGGATTGATGCTCTACACTAGAAGCTCTTGCACTCTCTCAGGTTAATAATGACATTACTTGTATTCAAATTTGAAATCTCTCAAATGCTAAGGACTCCAATGGTAAGAGGCATCAGATGAAGTATAAAAGGAAAAGTTGGATCTTTATTAAACTAATTGATCAACTCTTAGATTTGGGCATTCAAAGAATAAAATGTCTAAGACATTTAAGCATTCATTTTAGTTGTACCATTGTTTTTCCAATTTTCATCTTTGATTTCTTGAGGATTGTTAGTCATTTGTTATTGTTATTTTTAACTTACCCATGCGTGATATCTCACATTGTTCGGAGGGATTTGACTTGCTATAAGAGTATTCTTGTTAGCATTGGTACTATATCGAGATTCTAACTCTTGAACAAAAGCTAAAGATTGTGTTGAGCTTCTAGCTCCTAGACAAAAACTACGGTTGTAGTTATTATTTCCTAATGAAACCTTCAAGTTTTAGCTTGAAAAGAGAGGGCATAGACTCTTAAAATCAAACTTCAATAAAACTATATATGTGGTGGTGTTTGATTGTGCTTTACTCATCCATCTACATCCATTAGCAAAACACACTTTAAATCAAACTCACTATATCAAAGATTTGATAGAAAAATCCATAAAGTTTTATAAAATTCAATTCACTCCCAATTTTAGGTTATTTCTTTGAACAACGCATTCTACTTGGGGCTCATACCCAATTGCCTCCAAAAGTAACTCAGAGTTTCCAACAATTGCAACAAAGCAAGTTCTTTTATTTCATCCTCATGAACACAAAGCATAAACCTAAAACATGGTTATCGAGACTCATTTAATGCCTTACGTAAGCAAAAGCCTGGTGAACACATTTAGTGTCTCACAAAAAAAAAAAAAAAAATCCTAGTGAGCACCCTTGTCCATCAAGGGACAAACACACATCATGGCTAATAATCTCGATCATCAATATGCATAGAACACCATGATTCTTGAGAATTAAAGATCCAAAGCCTTGGAAAATGGAGCTATAACTTCAAACAGACAAAGAAGGACTCAAATAGCACCAATGTCGCCTCGAAGAAAAGTCTGCCCTTACGAGAAAGAAACTCTAGGTTCAATAAAATGTTCTCAAATATAAAGTTGAGCTACACCCCAATCATTGAGGAGCTAACCCTAAATCCCCTTCTTATGGTTTGAAGTTCAATTATGAAATGCTTTACACCTCTAGATATCAAGAAAGAATGTGCAAAACATCCTTGGTTGCTTTTTAATTGGTTAACTATCGGACCCACATGAGAGCACCATTAAGGGGATATTACACATCAAAATTTGGTCCCAACACTAACAAAACCTAGTCTTAACGTTGGCTAAGTCCGATCCTTGTATTGGTAAAATTTGACTCTAACACATCAAAGTTCGGTCCTAATGCCAACAAAACCTAGTATCAAACTTGACCGGGTCCAACCCTGACAAGATTTGAATCTAACACATCAAAGCTAGTCCCAACACCAACAAAAACTAGTCTCAACCCTGGTCAGCCTTAATCCCTATACTAACAAAATAAAGCCCTAACACAACCAAAACCTAGTTTTGACTAATGGATTCTAGCCTCAACATTAGCCTAATATGATCTTAATATTAACAAAACCTAGTCCCAACACCAATAAAATCTTGTGTTCAAATTGCCATACCACCATCCCTAATATTCTAAGTGTGAAATCTCCCAGAGCAAAAAGGCTCAAAGACTAGAAATGGCAAAAAGAGGGGACAATATCATAACCAACAGTTTATCTTATTAAATTAAAACTTTTCTTAGCATCTGAACTTAGCACCCCATGTCTCTCTCCAACCTAGACTATTTCCTAAGTGAAAATAATTTCGTCAAGACTAAAGTCAAAGGTTAAAGTAACAACCAAAAGGTTTTGTGAATTAAAACAACAGGGAAGTAGGTTAACCAAAAAATACTTGCCCCTAAGGATCACCAAGTCTAGCACTTAACTTTTTAAAGGTAATACCCAGATATTCCACTTTTATCATTTGAGAGAAATTGTCTACATTTGAGAATTGTGAAAGAACAACCAAAGATCTAGTGACATGCACAAGAAATGAGAAGGGAGAAAAGAGTATGTTGTATTGATAGAAATTGTTCATAATAAAGAAGATTACAAGGTACAAAAGGAGTTAAAAAAAATTACAAAGTGTCTAAAATAAAGAAAAGAAGGAGTCCTTGGGAACAAACTTAAGGGAGTCCACATTTAAATTTGAATATTTCGCCTTCACAAGCTTGAACATGTACTCTGCCCATCATGAAACACTTTCTCGCACTCATTTGTATACTCCATGGACTATCGATACTGATCTCAAGTATTGAACTAGGATTCAGAAGACTCTATGGCTTAGTGACAAGCATTCTTTGTTGCTTTCACCTCATCCACCTTCATGGGGCACTAAGTATCCTAATTTTCAAGCTCAAACTTAAACTAATTGAATTTTATTTGGAGACGATTAAAAACTCGACCAAGGACAATGTTTACCTAGTTGGCCTTAAGCATGCCATCTTAGACTAAGGCCAATTCACTTTGGGTCTTCACCTTCTCATCACAATTTAAGTCTCCTCTT